>NC_140950.1:9434977-9669977 GCF_014529385.1 Adiantum capillus-veneris | reverse complement strand
GAGGAACCCATATTGAAGTGTGTAAGTACCTAAAATACATATGATAATCTAAAGCTCACACAGGTAGCTAAAGTTAGGGTTGTAGAGGTCCAAGTCAGCTAATGTGAATGTACTCTTTGTCATAGAGTGTAGTGTTCCTCCTCCTCCTCCTCCTCCTCCTCTCTCTCTCTCTCTCTCTCTCTCTCTCTCTCTCTCTCTCTCTCTCTCTTGCCCACATCCAAAGTTTGCCATACACAAACATATGTGAAACAGGCCGCGTCGATGAGACCTTGCTTGAACAATGTGAGGACAAATATCGAGAGAACCCATTCTCTTGTTCTTCTATGATGGCCACTGAGCCCTAGAGTTTGCCCAAGAAATCAGTGGCATCGCATCCTCCTCACTATCGCACACGTAAATGAATGAAAATATTCAATGATTAAAATGGACCTTGCTGACGCAATGATCATATGTTGCACGTGAAAACCAGAAATGGCTACAGGCTGTGCTTCTCGCCTTTTGGTATATGAGAAATGAGTAGATAATAAATCCCTCACAGAAGGTTCAAATCTGACATGCCGACTGTGTGTGTGTGTGTGTGTGTGTGTGTGTGTGTGTGTGTGTGTGTGTGTGTATGTCATGTTTCTAAAATGAAAAAAAGGTCTGAAAGGGTCCACGCCGACACAGACGGTTTCAAGGTTTGTTCTTTTGTTTTTGGAGGTCTCGTTTGCAAGTGATTTGTGAGGCAACAAATCTCCCTCCCTCTCTCCCTCTCTCTCTCTCTCTCTCTCTCTCTCGTCACGATGTGCAAATGTGCAAGGAGTGTCCACTATACGCATAATATCTCGGATGATAAGGACTAAGGTACCAAAGCAAAGCCTGCCTGCGAACTGTCCCGATTCTTAGCTACTGGAGACGAGATCGATATCCTTTGTAGTATGAATTCTTTAAAAGCTCCCAAACAGATGCATGTATAACTGGCCATGGAGTCTTCCGGGTAGATGTAGCAATAGAGGTGCCGGACACCTCAGCACAAAACCACCTCTTGGTTAAAGCTACATGGGTTCACCATGGACAAATTGCATCCTTTGCAATACTCACTAAATGCTCCATCATCAGATGGAATCTTCTGCAGCTCGATATCAGCCAGACATGCTTGATATCTACACGGACATGGGGGTTGAATATGACATTCTATAGAGACACGAGGGTTGAATATGGCATTCTATAGAGACCATGGTTCAATCTATGTCTGAGTTACATAGAAATGAAATAAACTATCAGCTAGATAAATACAGTACCATCATACTAGCTGGACACTGAGACGAGCAGACCGGAACCTAAGACTAAGGAGTGCTGCATATCCTAATTCCCACTATGAGATCAAACTTATCTTTCCTCTTTGAAAAGCTCTTACGACTCCGATTTGCAAAAGTGCGCCAAGCGCTTGTTTGTTTGCTACTACATAAGTTGACTATCCGTCTGTACTTTGCGGTTGCAAGCGACCTCCAAACATGAAAAAAAACTCCTAAAATAGTCCGCGTCGACGCGGACTGTTTCAAGATGTTTTTAAATTTTTTGAAACAAGCGTGCATGCGAGAGAGAGAGAGAGAGAGAGAGAGAGAGAGAGAGAGAGAGAGAGAGAGAGAGAGAGAGAGAGAGAGAGAGAGAGAGTATTGCCGGCATGGTACTTTCAAAACTTAAAAAAAACCTCTTGAAACAATCTGTGCCGATGCAGATTGATTCATGAGTTTTTTTTCGTTAACAAAATGCGTACGCTGGGCAATTTTTTCATTTTTTGAGATGCTTTATCTCCATGAGAGAGAGAGAGAGAGAGAGAAGAAGAAGAAGAAGAAGAAGAAGAAGAAGAAGAAGATGAAGAGAATTTGAACGTCGTGGGAAACTATCCCAATAAACCTATGCCCGATGAGGAGAATTGAACTCTAGACTTGTTGGTCAAGAGGGAAATGGCATAACCAATTTCTTAGCTGATCATCTGCAGATGTGAGATGGAGAGAGACAAAGAGAGGCGGCTTGTCTCATCTACACACCCGCGTGCGCACGAGAGAGAGAGAGAGAGAGAGAGAGAGAGAGAGAGAGAGAGAGAGAGAGAGAAGAAGAAGAAGAAGAAGAAGAAGAAGAAGAAGAAGAAGAAGAGAATTTTAACGTTGTATGAAACTAAAGAGACCTTAAAGATCTATCGGGCGAGGATAATTGAACTCAAGACCTGTTATTCAAGAGGGAAATGACATAACCAATTTCTTAGCTCACCTACAGACATGCGCGCGCGAGAGAGAGAGAGAGAGAGAGAGAGAGAGAGAGAGAGAGAGAGAGAGAGAGATTTGGCATGGTATCGACCTCCAAAAACCATGAAAAAACCTCTTGAAACAATTTGCATCGGCGCGGACTCTTTTAGGAGATTTTTTCTTAATTTTTTAAAACAAAGGGCCTATGCAATTTTTTCTAGAGATGTTTTGGTGTGCAATTTTCTCGGTCCTTTCATGCTAATTTTGAATCTATATATGCTACGTAGGTGACTTAGAACGTGAGACTCTAAGCCTTTCTACCACCATTATTATTGTTGATTGTTGTCTTCTTCTATGGTTGCCATGGTGCTCCACTTCCCATGGGTAGAGCAAGCTTGTAGCTAATTTGCAAATGATGCACAATAGATTTTCAGAAATTCCCTGGGAGAACTTAAGAATTTTAGAACAAGTGGCCAATATGTTAAAAATTGGTGCCCCATGTGAACTATCTCAAAGATGATTGGAATTTCTCAAAGAGGTGTTTAAGTTTAGCTAGACTATTGTAAATTTGTATGTTTTTTGCTATGCATTAAATGCCTTTTATGATTTTCCTTTATGTCAATCATGTTTGGCTCCGCTCGGTTTTATGATTGCTCGGAATGTTTTGCTTGGAGTTTGTAATTCCTCGGCCTTCAGAAGGCCATAGGAGAGTGGGTGGAGAATTGGTGCACTTTCTGGACCGTTGATTAAGAATCACGGATTGGCGACACATGTCATGTGAGTTTGTTTTATAATGTATGTGGGGCTTTCTATCGTTGGAACTTGGTCCCTTCTTTTAATACTCAATTGATTTCCTTGTTTTATAAAGGTTGTATTTCTTTTTTATAATGTAAATGGGTCTTTTAATCATTGTAATTTGGTTCCTATATTTAATGTTCACTTGACTTAAAAAAAATTAAAATCTTTGTTTAGTTTATAAGTTTTATAAAGGTTATATTCTTCTTTTATAATGTAAGTGTTTCTTTTCATCATTGTAATTTGCTCCTTTTATTTAATTCTCATTTGACTTAAAAAAAAAATCTTTGTTTAATTTATAAATGGGTCTTTTCATTTAAAGATCTAATGACTTTCTTGTCAATTTTTTGATTTAGAACATACTTTTTTGCTTGTAATTTTTTTTTCATTTACAGACAATTATAAATTGTCCTTAAATAAAAGAAATTTTTCACCACTAATTTTTTTTTAAAACTTTTCATTTTGATATGCAAACGTCACCTTATTACTTTAGTGCATATATTATTATTAGGGATTAGTTTTTAGAATTTATCACAACTAAGATTTTTTTTTAATTTTTTGTTTGGATATGTTAATGTCACCTTGTTACTTTAGTGCATGTATTATTATTAGGGATTAAGTTTAGACATTTTCAATATTCATTTCTATTCTAAAGATATTATGGATTTCTTTCATTTAATAACATGCATCATTTTATTATGTAATTTGTTTTATTGATATATTTATATAAGAATTAGATCAATTCATAAACTCTCACTAATATTTTATATGTTTTGGTTTTCACGAGGTCAATTAATATAACACTCATACATAAAGACATAAGTATGTCCCCACGATTTTCAAAAAATTATGGAAGGGTAGTATCTAGGAAAATGCTCATTGGAAAGTGAAAATTAAGGGAAGGCAAAGGATGGCCTGCGTTCAATGGAAAAAAACCAAAATTGCAGCACTGGGGGACAACGTTCGTCGCTAGCAGTCTAGAGGGCAAAGGGCTTGGTGCGCCCGCAGACACCTACACCCAGCTCTCGCGCATTCGTTGCATGTCATCGTAAAGTAATTTTTTTATATTGCACGACGCAACCGGTAGACATCACCAAGGTGTTGATGTGATGGATAGCAAAGAGTGCTGTAGGTCGCCCATCATCACGTGTACAGATCAAACCTATCATGAGTAAAAGTTTTACTCTCGATTGCAGACGACATCTGGGAAGATTGTGTCAAGATGGCATCTGCGAAGATTCGAGCATTTACAATTGGAAACCTACCAGTATGTAACTAGTCATGAGAAGATTTTTGGTGCAATTCTTTTATCATTAAATTGAATTGAATTGTTGGATGTTCTCGATGTGATATTTGAACGTTTTTGGATTTTAATGTGTGTCTATGGGAGTGCCCCTCACTCTCTTACTCATTGGAGTCGAAGTATCTCTCTCCCTATCTATAGTAGGCCGTCGTAAATCTTTACTTTGTTTTAAAGGAAGCGATCGTGACCCTTTCACTTGTTCTTTTGGCAGTTAACAGTAAGCACATTCACACAAATAAGGTTCCCAAAACCAACAAATTTCCTACGGAGCTCGTGACAATCAGCTGGGTAAAAGCGTTGACGAAAAGGGGAAGAGGAAGAGGAAGAGGAAGAGGAAGGGAGAGAGAGAGAGAGAGACAGACGTGTGAGCGAATTGGTGTACACTGGAGCACGCAGCTCCTCCGTGAGGGTGTCTGGTGGGTCACAGGTTGTTCTTTGCCCCCCCTCCCCTCCTCCCTCTCAAAACCAACACACACAACAAAACCCAAAATGCGTACAGCCCACCAAGCTTTTGTAGCTAGCTTCTTGCCACAGATCCGTCCTCCTACTGTGCAGTTCTTGCTTACCCTTTCCTAATTGATCCGCTGACGAAGGTGAGGAGCAGTAGCTTTTTTCTCCGCTTGCCAGAGCTGCAAGGTCTTCTCCGCAAACTTGTCACTCCTCACAAACTGTATGTAGCAATGACATTATAATTTGTGGGGTCTTAGAGCTTGACAAGATTACGTGGTTGCCTCAAGTTACAGTGTTATCTGGTGGTGGTTTGTTACTGGGCAGCAGCATTTGACGTGATCAGTAACCAGCTGCCTCCTTTTGCTCATCATCTCACTAATGAATTGATGTTGCTTCAAAGAAGCTTTTATGTAAGAAGGAAGCAATGCAAATGTTGGAATCCATGTGCACTTCCTTGCTCTGCAGCCTGATTTTATGCTTTGTTCTTTTGAATGGAGAACCGACGGCCAAGCAATGCCAACCTTGTTTGACGGGCCATTTTTAATCATAGTGTAATGTCCTCATGTGGTTCCAGCACTGCTATTCTTGCTGACAGCTTTTGGAAGAGGGCAGTTTGGGTCGTATGCAGGGACTCATTAGTGTGTATTATGGTTTATTGGCAGTTGTGTGCTTTGAGATGTCACAGACACTGTATTCTAAGAACAAAGAGATCCAACATCTTGTATTTTATGGCCCAGGAGAGTAACGCTCGTGCTTAACCATGGCAACAGGCAGTTCATGGGACAACATTGATGGATTACTTGAAGCTGGCTTTTCCTCCAGGGGAAACTCCAAAAGGATTGATAATGGGTCGGCAGGAAGAGGGAATGGATATCCAGTTAAGCGTTATCCAGCAGCTGGTCGACCTATCGGCACTGCTGGGGATTCTTTGAACTGTACTGTCCGGGAGGAAAATGGATTGGATGCACACAAAGGAAATGTGCAACTTCTAGTGAGGAGTAGTAGGAGTTTGCCAGGGAGAAGCATCAAATTGGATGGAGAGAATGGGAATTCAAAAGGCAGGTCATGCATTTGTAGTATTTTGATATTGGTGGTATTGTGCTGCTTTTTAGCAGAAGTAGTACTTCAGGGCTCAGTTATGATGTTATGGAAACAGACAGACTTTTCTAAGAACTCAGGAAACTTAAAAGCAATGGAGTTTGACTATGTGTTAGAAGGTCCTAAAAGGTATGCTTTAGAGTATAAGTTGAGGTTCGACCCATGGATGCTTGAAGATCGAGTTCTACAGCAGAGGGATAGTGCAGCAAGGATGAGAATGCTTGAACAAACTGCCCTCCGATCACCTTACCTTGCACTGGTATGTATTCAATGCTCATCATGAACCAAATAGGATACAACTTACTTTTGAATGTCTTAAGCACACCTTACCTTTTTTGTCCCCAGCTTGAGTTTCTGTCTTCAAGTTATTTTTAAAATACACCAGAGGGCTTTCAGGGGGAGGTGCTTATCCCTTCCAATTAGTAGCCATGAAACATGGTCGGGCAAGGGCCGCGTACCATCGGGCAAGAGCCACGCGTAGGCATCACCATGGCCACCTAATTGATGCACCACGTGCTGGGAACGACGAAGAGAACTCGTAGCAACCAGCTAGGAACCTCCTCCTCGGGTGACCCTCCCCAGGAGGAGGATGCACTCGAATGTCCAAGGGCAAGAGCCCTAGCAACGTGACCACCAAGTGAGCACAAGGTGTCCCTCTAGAGGTGACCCAATGGGGGATATGAAGTTATCGAATTTTGTACATAGGAGAAAACTTTGCTTATCAATTGCCCTATATCACATATATCAAGGGTACATTTGAGAGTGTTTAGCAGGTTATCTCTTGTTTGTCTGACGGGTTAGGTTGTGGGCCTTGGTTGTGTGGCTGACCAGCCTTGTTAAGGAGTCCCATGTCAATGGAAATTTACTGTGTCTACTTTGTTGATATGGCATGTAGTGGTGGAGTTGCTCCAATGACTTTGTGGGTGTGAGAGTAAACAGCGGAGAGGGTGTGAGCCACGCGCACCGAAAACGAGAGAGAGAGAGAGAGAGAGAGAGAGAGAGAGAGAGAGAGAGAGAGAGAGAGAGAGAGAGAGAGAGAGAGAGAGAGAGAGAGAGAGAGAGAACACAAGTGCTCTGCAAATGATGCCCTCAATACACAATTTGAATGACTACACGACCCTAAGCATTCTATTTATAGAATCTTAGGTTGAGGTAGGGCAAAATGTGTAACTGGTGCGAAAAACATAAAAGCCCAAAAATGGCTAAAAGTGTGTGCACCCAGCCAGGCTCAGAAAATGACTGGCTGGACACGTGCTACAATGTCCACCCATGCAATCTACATGATGTGCGATGGGTGGTGTAACTCTAACACCCCCTCTCAGCACCGGATGCTGAGACGACACAGATGAGTCGAAGGTGAGAAGCCAAGGTCTGCTGAGGTACAACCTTCGTGAAGATGTCTGCTGCATTGTCCGCTGTAGGGACATACTCCAAATGAAGGTCTCCTGCCAAAACTCGCTCCTGAACATAGTGGTACTGCACCTCAATGTGCTTTGTCCGAGCGTGAAAGATAGGATTCTTGGCAATAGCAATGCAACTCTGATTGTGGAACAAAGGATGAGTCGTAGCAGTCTGGGGAAAACACAACTCTCCCAGTAATCTCTGTAGCTATATGGCCTCACAAGCAGCATAGCAAGCTGCTCTGTACTCTGCCTTTGTGGAAGATAGCGCAATGGTGGGTTGCCGCTTACTTCTCCATGAAATGGGCGTGGAGCCGAGTGTGAAAACTACTCCTGTAGTAGAGCGCCGAGTATTTGGATTTCCTGCCTGATCTGAATTGCACCAACCAAGTAAGGTGCAACCCTTGGAGCGACCATGGAACACACCATGGTCCAAGGTGCACACTGTCAATGTCGCTGACGAGGTCGGGTGTTGAAGGAACTGAGGACAGAAACTGTGTAACGGATGTTTGGTCGTGAATAAGTAAGCCATATGAGGCAGCCAACAACTGTACTGCTCTAAGTCAATTCGTGGGGAAGGATCGTGAAGCGATATGTTCTCTTCGGGCTCAAGAGGAGTGCCAATCGGTTTGCAGCCTGTCATCTGGAATCTCTCTAGGATAGCCTTCGCATACTTCCGCTGAGAAAAGAATATGCCGTCTAGTGTCTGAAAGATCTCAAATCCAAGAAAACAGTGAAGAAGCCAAAGATCAGTCATTTCGAAACGTGTCTCCATAGCTTTCATGATCGACTTGATCCTGTTGGTCCACGAGCCTGTGAAAATGGGATTGTCCACATAGACAATCACCATCGCAAAGAGCCATCAAAGACAACATAATAGTTGGAATCTAATGATGTACGCCGTAACCCTAGCTTCACAAGAAACTGGTTAAGTGTGAGGTACCACTATCGTCCAGCTTGCTTCAGTCCATACAATGCTTTCCACAACTGTTAGACCTAATTCTCCTTGCTTGGTATACGAAACCCAGGAGGTTGCTCCACATAACTTCTTTATCCAAATCTCCATTTAGAAAAGCACTTGTGACATCCATTTGGAAGATAGGCCAACCAAAGTTGGCTGCGAGAGCAAACATTGTGCGTATGGTAGTCATGCGAGCGGTGGGAGCAAAGGTCTCGTCAAAGTCCACGCCTGGTCGCTGTGTGAAACCCCGAGAAACAAGTCTCGCCTTGTGTTTGTCGAGGGAGCCATTGGCCTTGTATTTTGTCTTGAAAATCCATTTAGCAAAAACCACCTTCCGCTTGTTGGGCCTGGGAACCAAAGTCCAGGTTTTATTTCGCTCGATAGTGTCCAGCTCTGTTTGCTTGGCACGCTTCCAACAATCATGCTGGAGTGCTTCCTCCACCAAGGAAGGCTCAACTGGTGAAGCCCGATTCTTGAATCTGAGACATGAGTGCAAAGTTCACGAACTCTGCGCCGTCATAAACTTGCCTCTGCTTGAGGCGTGCAGAACGTCGAAACTGTCCAGGGTTTGGCGAGTCTGGTAACTTCGTGACTCCAGAGGAAGAAACCGTAGAGTAAAGCCACCTAGGTACTAACTTCTCCTTGCGGCGGAACCCCCTCCACCGAAGGAGAACCATCATCCACATCAGTATTGAAATGTGACATGGCATGATTGGGTGAAGTAACTGGCTGTGGTGTAGAGGGTACAGGAACATGGATAGGGGTAGGATCAGGTGTAGGAGGTGGATGAGGAGGTAGGGAAGGTATAGGCTTGGTTGCTGCCCCTCTGCAGGTGTGTTGAAAAGCTCCATGAAAGTCACATCACGGGTAACTGTGGTGGTCTTGGCGTCGGGATCATATAGCCGGTATCCATCAATCGCGTGAGTAGTTAGCTGGTGCTGGATGCCCTTTGACTTGCACCATTGTGGCTAACCCGGGACAATCACTAGCCGTACAAAATGGCGTAGCAACGGTGGTGTCACTCTAACAGTGGGTGGCTCTATATAGTCCCTTATCCCTTGCTTGTAATGCATTCAGATGTACATTGTGTGCATTGAATCTCCTCTATGTGTGTATGTGTGTGGCTAAAGTGGACGCTAAGAAGAAGAAATCCCTTCTTGCACACCCTACCCTTGAGGAGGGGACGAATCACGATGCGACATGCGTGTAGACTCAACATAAGAGTCACCGGCATACCCTTCAACAAGATTTGGCGAGCCGGAAAGGCCTAACGAGAGAGAGGGCCCTCATCCTCCATTTCTCCTCCAAGAAGAAATCCCTTCTTGCACACCCTACCCTTGAGGAGGAGACGATGCGACGTGCGTGTCGACTCAACATAAGAGTCACCGGCATACCCTTCAACAAGATTTGGCGAGCCGGAAAGGCCTAACGAGAGAGAGGGCCCTCATCCTCCATTTCTCCTCCAAAGAGGCAAGGACCTCTTTCATCAGAAAGAGTGTCACGTGACACATCCCAACCCTATGTGTCCGTGGACAAGCTACACCACAACAGGGTTCAGTCAGTCCGATCAGTTTAGAATAGCAGTGATCTGGCACTTTTGTGAGTCTATTCGTAGACCGTGCATGCCCAGTCACTTAGCATAGATGCATATCCTCCGGTTGCACACAACATGATCATCGGAATTCCCATCAGAATCCATTAGCATCAGTTAGGGGAATTTTCGAGTGCATTTAGCCTATTTTCCTATTTATTGGGATTTTCACTTATTATTTTTAAGTGACTTTCCTACAAAAGTAGGTAGGGCAATTTTGCTAAGTTTCTATATAAGCAGACCCAAGTTAGCACTAAATGGCAGAAGAGGCAGCAGGAGCACCTTGCTCAACAGGCAACTTCTCAGCAAGACCAACCCCCGCGACTACTCTGGCGTTTTCTCCACAGAAGACCCAGCGTTTTTGCATCAGATCAGCCTTGGCGATTTGTGCACAGCAGATCAGCCCCGGCGTCATCACGACACAGCAGATCAGCCTAGCGTTTTTTCATTTGCAGAACCCCGGCGACAGAAGGACCAATTTCAGCCCCTGGCGTTTTTGGATTTCAGCAGCAAATTAGGACCGGCATTATTCACCTAAAGTGTAGCAGATTCAGCCCGTAAAGACCATCAGTTTTCAGCCCTAAGAAACCTCATTTTTCAGCCAAGAAAACGCAGCCAAAACAGTCATTTTCAGCCACCGAAACAGTCCCGAAATTCAGCGATTAGAAGATCTCAGATTTCAGGCATCAAGTCGTCGTCGTCACCGTCGTCGTCATCAGCATAGACCAAGTTGCATAGTCCATTGCATACGCATTGTACACGTTTGTGCAATCAAAGAATAGACCACTCTTGCCGACGAGAGTGGGGCCTTCGGAGGAGGGTTTTACAACCTTTCGGGTGTCGTATCTCTACTCTCTCCTTCTCTCAGTCTCATTCACTTGCACGCACAATCCACTCACTTTGTTTGTGACCACAGCACTCTACAAGACGTAAAGCTCTCTCTTTCCCTAAAGAACTAAAAGGAACCTTGAGCAATAAAGATCACTAATCTTGAGAAAATACAACATTCATTCCACTGCACCTAACAAAGAGGGTGATTTTACGAGAACTCATAGGCTCTTCCATCTACATAGATGACAACGTCACACCAATTCAGGTAGAACATAGATGGGCATGCATGCGTAAGGTCCTCAAAGCATGGAAGAAGAGAAGAAGGCATAGTACCGCAATGGCCGAGTCATCATTGATGGCAAGGTCGTTGCATAGGCGCTCAGGGCCTATGGGACACAACATGAGGAGGGTATTGCAATGATGATCTATGGACACACCTAGAGCGACTAGAGGAGGTGGTGAGCAATCGAGGATTCGAGGCATTGCCCTAAGGAGGATACTGAAACTCGCCTTTGATACATCACATGCTTATTACTGCCAATTTACACTCTGCACAAAAGAATAATACCAATGTGTGGTTAGACAGATTAGCAAGAGAAGATTGAGAGTGGCATAGTGTTGACGTGGAACGGCTGGGTCCTTTCACAGGAATATGGTTATTTCTCCAGAATTACAAGATTATAGGCTGAAAATTCAGCACTGACTTCCTCATGGGATCACTTTGGTGGAATCTCCTCCAATGTCTTCCTTCCTCACATAAGCTTGAATGAGAGAGAGAGAGAGAGAGAGAGAGAGAGAGTAGAGTCGCTTGAGGGCGGTAGACTTTAGTTTTCACCCGATCTTTACACTGTTAAACATTACGACACAGAGGAACGTCACGAATAAGCCTGTGACTGGAAATTAAACTTCAAACAAAACACGGCCCGACGTCTAGAGTGCTTCCAAGCAGACAGTGACACCGCGTTAGCCCCAAAGGTTGGTGCCCCTTCTTTATTCAATTTAAACTTTGGAGAAAACTTGTAAATTCCTACGAGCTGTCCCACTTTTATTGGGCTGAAAATGACCTATTCTAGCCCGATTTCGGCAGCATAACCGCAGCAGGAGGCTTTACAAACAAAACCCCCGAGCAACAGATGACTTGCATTTGAGCACTTTCCCAAATCTGGCGAGAAATTGCAGCATGCTGAATTCTCTGTTTTTAGCCCCGAAAATGCACTAGAACACTTGTACAATGATCCCCTCGCTTCCTCGAAGCTCCTCGAGCTATTAGGGATCAAAATGGATCAAAACTTTAAACCTGCAAAAATATGCAGTAGGCTGTAATTTACTGTTTCGGGCTCTGTTTTGCATGCCGGTCGCATCCGTAGCAAGCCCTCGAGCTCTTGCACCTGTAGGGCTACTTTCCCTTTGAATTGGATGAGACTTCTCTTCTGAAATCTCTACGAGCTCACCTGTACCTGCGAGGGATTAGCAATTAGCTAATCCAGTACCTATGCAAGAGGTTGTAACAGACTTGGACTCTCCAAGTCAAGAATCAACCGCGACAGCACCAAATAACCACTACAAAACAAGTCACAGATCACAATAGATTTACACTGGCCCGGCGGAGTTCCGTGCCTAGAGATATTGGCCCCAAAGACTGGCGCCCCTTTCGGTATTTCTTTTTATATTGATCAGATCAAAGTACAAGAGAGTGGCTAGGGTTTCACTCTCAGACTCTGCGTCCAGATGCTCTGAGAAGTGAGGCCCTCACCACTAATTTAAAGATTACAAGGGATGCCCAAAAGCAGAGCCCCAAAAGCTTGAAAGCAAAAGCAGATTCTCTCTCTCTCTCTCTCTCTCTCTCTCTCTCTCTCTCTCTCTCTCTCTCTCTCTCTCTCTCTCAATGAGAGTCAGTAAAAAACAAGTTCTCTTTTTCTCTCTCTTTCTCCCAAATCATAGCAAAAAGCTGAGATTTGCGTCGCTCAAAATTTCCAAAATTTTCCTTTTTTTTTTCCACCTCCGCGATTTCCGAAAATTAGGGTTTTTGGCAAAAATTAGGGTTTGCAGGAATTTTAGGGTTTTTGGCAGAAATTAGGGTTTCTGCTGTCCGTAGCCACGCCATCACTTTGTGACATACCCCCCTCTTGAAAGCATTGTAATCGATCGCGATTACGCCTGCAAAACCGACAAAAGCCATAAACCGTCTTAGCAGACACTGACTATTAGTACCTACGTACTAGGAACACACATCTAGCACATGTACAAAATCGACAGTCACATCACAGGACATCACATGGCATTCAACATTCATACGGATCGTAGAGCATGATTTATCGGCAATGTAGCTAGCAATCACATCTAGGTCCAATCGGGACCTCATCGATGTCCGATTGACTAACCCCTATTGCAACCATGTCTATTCGAGATCAAGTAGACCAAAATGCTGCAATCATTTCGTCTATCAGTTCCTGCACTCAAAAGAAGTGAAGAAACAAATCAGTATCATTATCAGGAATTTCATTTCATAAAGTCATCCAGCAGAATACTGTCAGCTATCAGTATCCCTAAAGCTCAAAGAGACATCAGTGACTTTAGTATCAAAATCGAGGCATCTGTTGACAAGGGAGCGGAGTGACTCCCCTCTTGTGCATCCCACTGCACCAGATCTCCGGCCAAGCTGAATTCTGGGTTCCGTTTGGAGTAGACTATGCTAAACCAAAACATTGAGGTAAAGTTTCACAATCGGAGGAGTATCTGCTAGGTCCTCCTCCTCCATCCACTTCGCATCAAATGCAGGAAAGTTCTTGAACTTAACCAAGAACCGCCTTCGGACTTTACCTTTCTTCATATCGTTATGTGCCAAAATCTGGTCAGGAACAAGGATCTCCTCGTTTTCTTCCACTTCGGGTTGCTCATCAGGCTCCCCATCATCAGGCACATCACCCTTAACAGGTTTCAAGAGACTCACATGCAATGCATTGTGAATCCTCCAAGTATCTGGCAGTTTCAATCGGAAGGAGACATCATTTATCTTGTCAGTGATCTAGAAAGGTCCGTAGTATCGCATACTAAGCTTTGGAAAAAGCCTCTCCTTTCCCTTTTTCTTTCGTAGGCGTGCCTTCTCAAAACCTAAGAGCACCCAATCATCCTCCTTCAATTTCAAGTCGCGACGATGGCGATCCGCTGCCTTTTTCTGTGGCTCTTGAGACTCTTGCAAAGTCTCGCGAACCTTGGCAAAAGCCGTATCCAAATCTCGCGAATATTCATCCGCTTCAAATATCTAATCTTTAGTGCTCAGGAAGGATGGAACCTTTGCAGCACTTTCAACAATCTCACATGGCGTCTTCCCCGTCGAAGAGTGTATCGTGTTATTGTAGGCAAATTCCACCAAAGGTAAGTTCTTTTCCCATTGAGTCTTCTTATCCGAGATACAAGACTTCAATAAATCTAAAATCACTGAATTGGCAATCTCGAATTGCCCGTCAGTCTGCAAGTGGAACGATGACGAGAACTGCAACTGCGTGCCAATGTTCTCCCAAATTGCCTTCCAAAACAAACTCATAAATCTGGGGTCTCTGTCGGAGACAATCGTCTGAGACGTGCCATGTAATCGGAAAATCATCGTGATCATTCTGTGTTCTCGGGAGATCAAAAATGAAATCCATTTCAATACTTTTCCAGGGGCGGGTGGGTATGGGTGAAGGCTTTAACAATCCCTGTGCCTTATGCCTGTCAAAATTGACCTTCTCGCATACTAAGCAACTGCGCACAAACTCTTCCACATCCTTTTTGAGTCTCGGCCAAAAAAAAGTATCTCTCTACCCCCTTCATGGTGGTAGCAATGCCGCGGTGACTCGTAAAAGGTGGACAGTGGCATTCAGTCATAACCTTTTCCCTCAACGGTTGTGTAACGCACAACATAGTCTTTTTCATCAAGTAGCCTTCCCGAAGGGAGTATCCAGCTACTGTCTCCCCATCCCGTATCCGTGTGAAAATATCTGCAAAATCTGTATCTGTGGCATACTGATCGACCATATCCTCGAAGCTCCTATGATGTATCGCGAAAATAGCCAGATCCAACGGCTTTCGAGACAAAGCATCTGCCACCACATTCTTCTGTCCCTGCTCATGGACAATCTGGAAGTGAAACTGTGACAAGATGGTCGCCCACCGCATCTGCTTTTCCGAAAGCTGCTTCTATGACAAGAAGTAGCGCAAACTCTGATGGTCTGTAAAGACAGTAAAATCGGCTCCGAGTAGGTAGTGTCGCCACTGAGTAAGAGCATGGATCACTGCCAAAAGCTCTTTCTCATATATCTGTGCTGTCATCTCCGGCCTAGAGAACAATCGGCTCTCGTAAGCAATGACATGGCCTTCTTGCATCAAGACCGCACCCAGGCTACGACCACAAGCATCACAATACACTTCAAATGACTTTTGCAAGTCCGGCAAAGTCAAAACTGGTCCCGTAGTCAATTTCTCTTTCAATGTCTGAAAGGCAGTCACTTCTGTGGATCCCCACGAGGAAGGGACTCCTTTCTGTGTCAAGATATGCAAAGGGGAAGCAACCTTAGCAAACTTTCGTATGAACCGCCTGTAGTACGAACACAATCCCAAGAAGCTTCCAACTTCATTGACATTCTTCCAATCGGGCCAATCACGTATAGTCTCTATCTAGGCCGAATCCACTTGCACTTGTGTTGCTGAGACAAAGTGTCCCAAAAAGTGTATCTCTGAAGCAGATGATCTCTGTGTTCTGCCTCATTCTTGGAGAAAACAATGATATCATCAAAGAAAGCCCCAACAAATAGCCTGTACTCTCGAAAAATCTTGTCCATCACCCAGTTAAATGTCGCAGGAGCATTGTTTAAACCAAAAGGCATCACCAAAAAACTCAAATAACCCAAAAGTCGTCCAAAAAGCTGTCTTGTAGACGTCTTCCGGCACGATTCGGATCTTATGATATCCACTCTTCAAGTCAATCTTGCTAAAGCACGAGGATCCCTGTAACTTGTCGAGTATATCATCGATCCTAGGAATCGGAAATCTGTTCTTGATGGTGATTTCGTTGAGAGCTCTATAATCAATGCACATTCTCCAAGATACGTACTCGGCTCACACAATAAGGTGGCCGATTCGGTGGCGTGCTTCCAGGTATCAGATCAATGGTCTGATCTTCAGGCCCTCTGAAAAGCAATCGGCATGAGTGTGGAGAAAAATCTTGGCATTCTTTTGATCAGGTCAAAACATATTCAACCTCTATCCATCGTTCAGTTCTCTCCCAAAAGAATGAGTAAAGAATCTGAAGTTCATCAAGTACAATCTCTGAGCCCTTCATTTGTCAAAGTCGCTTTCTCGGCCCGGTAGTCAACCACGGCATAGTTCTGGTGGTACCAAGGGATTCCGAGTAGAACGTCACTCGCGTGCCCTGAACACCCCTGTCATTGCAAACGAAGTCTGCCAATGCTCGGTGTAATGGCAACATCCCATCCGGGTGCCAGTCGAACTACCTCCGCCTGTGGCGTCAGTCTGTCGGACGTAATTCCAAATCGAGCCGCCAATTCCAAGTGAAAAGAAGTTGGCCTTGGCTCCTTCAAAAGAGCTTCCTCATCCTTCACTTTGCCCCAAAAAGCGGCAAAGTTTGTACTTTCATTCATTTGATTCGGTGCAAGTCCCACGCCATGTGGTACCAGTTCTGCTTTTCTATCTGCCTTTTCTGCCACGTTCCTCAGCTGCTCTCGATCTCTTAGGCCTGTCATCGTTCTTATCATTCTGTTCTTTCTGTGTCTTTTTAGGGCACTTCGCGGAGATATGTCCATGTTCCCCGCATCCAAAGCACTTTCCCTCTCTAATGAAGCGAGCTCTCTCCTCATGAGTAAGCTTGAGTCGTGCATCATTTTTCTCTGGGTTGCTTTTTTTCTTTCTACTTTCATTCCGAGAAGTCTGTTCGGTTCGTTGTGTCATGGCCTCATTTGTGGGGTAGGTCAGACTGCCAGAGTGAATGGCAAAGCCCCGCTTCGCATGACTCATCAACTCCTGAATAGAAGCTGATTTCTATTCCAAGCAGTGATCTCGGATCTCTGTAGGTAGACCCAAGGTAAACCGCTCAATCTGTTCTCTGAACGAGATCTTCTTGAATGAAGAGGCGGGTAGAAAAGAGCTCCAGAATCTTTCACAATAAGCATTGATTGTATCTTTCTTGGTCATCCGAACATGGTTCCAAGGAGCTCGTACATCTCGTTCATATTCTTGCGTCAACCAAGAAGAAATAAAAAGCTTCTTAAATTTCAGCCATTTAACTGGCGCAGTCTTGTTTAAAAGAAGAGTGGACCACCAAGTACGAGCATTCCCCTTAAAGTAAGAGGTAGCTCTCCGAATCTTGGAGTCCCCTGAATAGCGTCCTCCCGTGAAAGTCCTCCCGTGAAAGCGATGTCAAAGTGCTGTATAAAAGACAAAGCCTTCGAAGCATCTGAGTATCCTGAGAAAGTATCAAACTTGATCGAGTGGCCACCTTCCTTAAACTCTTGGACTTTCTTGCTTTTATCTTCGAGAAAGTCATACTGGTTGGCTTTGTAAAAATTCTTCTTGTTCGCATAAAAGTTTCCGTCATGGGAATTTGAGCTGTCTGTAGACGAGTCCTCAGTAGAACTGTCAGTCTCTGGGCGAGATTTAGCCTTCTTTGCCTTTCTCTTGCCCTTTCCGAAGCGTTGCTTCTTGCTTCGCTTTTTACCTTTTCTGTCTTCTTCACTCGAATCCGAGGAGCTAGAAGAACTGTCAAAAGAAGAAGAAGAAGAAGAACTGGGTACTTCTTCAAATCGAACATGCTTCTTCTGCTTCTTTGCCTTGTCAAAAGTCGACTGGCGACCCAAATAACTTGGAAAGTAAGTGCTTTTCTTTTGCTTTTTGCCGTGCTTTTTGGCTTTCTTCTGTGCGTCAAAAAGCTGAGCAATCCGTGTATCAACCACCTCTGCTAGTTCCTTCTCTGAATATTGTTTGGGATCAGAAGGTTTCTTGAAAGTAGATTTCGGGGGTGGTGTAGTGGTTTTCTGCCACTGTGCATGCACTTCTTGAAAAGAAGTCTCGCTCATATATTTTGCCAATTTCGGATCCTTCGCAAAACTGAGCATCATCTTTGTTGCATCGCCGATCAATTGACGACGCTTCATCTCTCTTTGCTCCGCCTGAGTAGGCCGAGGCGGGCCATACTCTCTGTCTGAATCTTCGGTGTGATCCTAGCCTGCATCTCCAGATGCAGAGGGAGTCGACTGATCCTTGCGTGAAGCCATAGGTGCGGCGGGAAAAAAATTGGGGATCGGATTTCCCATGGAAGAGTAACTGGCTGTGCTCTGATACCACTGACTTGGACTCTCCAAGTCAAGAATCAACCGCGACAACACCAAATAACCACTTCAAAACAAGTCACAGATCACAATAGATTTACACTGGCCCGCCGGCTGAGTTCCGTGCCTAGAGATATTGGCCTCAGAGACTGGCGCCCCTTTCGGTATTTCTTTTTATATTGATTAGATCAAAGTACAAGAGAGTGGCTAGGTTTTCACTCTCAGACTCTACGTCCAGATGCTCTGAGAAGTGAGGCCCTCACCACTAATTTAAAGATTACAAGGGATGCCCAAAAGCAGAGGCCCAAAAGCTTGAAAGCAAAAGCAGATTCTCTCTCTCTTTCAATGAGAGTCAATAAAAAGCAAGTTCTCTTTTTTCTCTCTCTTTCTCCCAAATCATAGCAAAAAGCTGAGATTTGCGTCGCTCAAAATTTCCAAAATTTTCCAATTTTTTTTTTCCACCTCCGCTATTTTCGGAAATTAGGGTTTTTGGCAGAAATTAGGGCTTGCAGGAATTTTAGGGTTTCTGGCAGAAATTAGGGTTTTTGTTGTCGTAGCCACGTCATCACTTTATGACAGAGGCTCTCGTGCATGAACCCACACAACTGTACATTCAAATGGAAAGCCCTTGAGGTGGGCATTATGTTTTTGTATTCAAAGGGGGAGAGAGGTGCATGAGAGCCGAATCATCTTGCTACATAGAACAGGGGAGAAGACAAGCTTTCCATTAAAGCTGTGATCACCTGCACCCACACACTGTAGTCTCACTTGAAGGAGAGGCAGCCCAGATCAGCCCAAATTGATATTAAACTCTTAGTACCCACCAACTTATAAAGTGTCGCGTGGGGCCTAAATGACTTTGAATTGAGCCTAAACATCCTTTTACTACTCGGATTTCAATGCCGACTGGCCCGATCAACTCGTGGCAACCTGGCCTTTATTAGTTGCGGGTGAAACTCTCGGTTGTTGGCCGTTTCACACTGGCCATACAATGTCCGGGCATTTGTGACTTCATAAAGAAGGTCCCAAAAATTAAATAAAAATCAAGGGAAAGAAACCAACAACTAAGGTTAGTGGTTTGTAGAGCAGTGTACACTTCTATCGCATTGAATTCGTATGTACATTTGATGTGCTAGCTCCATCATCATTCTTCTTTTGAGCACGTTGAGTTGGGCCATACGTAGGCTGTAACCCAAAAGCCTCAAGGTAAAGCTGTAGTACATTCGTGGACTCTAGCAGTTCATTCCCTTCCATCCACTTTGCATCCATAGGTGGATAGTTTCTGAACTTCACCAAATACCTTGGTGCAACTTTTGACTTAACTTTTCTTTCCTTATGTGTCACGTGCACATCTAACCCTATGTGCATGTGGACAAGCTGACCTACTTCTAGGGTTTAAGACGTGTTCTGGCACCCTTGTGAGCCTATACGCAGGCCGTGCATGTCCAGGCACTTAGAGTAGCTGCATACCCTCTGATTGCACAACCCATGATCACTAGCATTATCATCAGTACCCAGCATGAGCATTTTCCACCGCATGAACCCTTTTTTGCCCAAAGTGCATATGAACCACCTCTTGCACTTATTTATTAATAAGTGACTTTTATCAAATCGTGGGGGCTAAATCCATACTGCTCGACCCATTCTAATTTGGCTCTATAAGCAGCATCTAGCACCCTCATTCCCAGCAGAGGACCAGAGCAGAGAGCCTTCAGCAGATTAGCGCTCTTGGCGTTTTGCATCAACGCTCAGCCCTTAGCGCTTTTGCATCAACAATCAGCCCTTAGCCTCACGGCACGGTACCCTTCCTGCACTAGATCCTCACCGGAAATCAGCCATTGCCGTCAGATTTCAGCCACCAACATTTTTGCAAAGCATCGTCGTTGTCGCCGTTGTCATCGTCGTCGTCGCCGGCACAGTTGCAGAATTCAGCCTAGACCAGCGATCAGTTTTCAGCCTGCATCAGCCTTAGCATTTTTTCATTTTCAGCCCTTAGCCATCATCGATTTCGTCATCGTCATCATCATCAAGTACCACAACATCTAGAAGCATTGTACCAAACTTTGTGCAATCTAAAGCAAATACCTCTCTAGCAATAGAGAGGGGTGGCCCTTGGAGGGGTTGGGGACCCCATCTTCTTGTGTCGTCTCTCTCTCTCTCTCTCTCTCTCTCTCTCTCTCTCTCTCTCTCTAGCACTCTCATGCACTTTGCACTTATAATTTTCCACTCGTTGTTTTGGTCATTGCACACATTTCTCACTAAGTACGGAAGGCTCTCCCTTCCACTAAGAAAAAGGAACCTTTAGCACTCACTAATCCCTCATCCTAAGCTTACACCATCATTCACTTCCGTTGCATATTACATTGGTATCAAAGCTCTTTGGCAGTGTTCGATATCATCATTCAATGAAAGAAGCACAAAGAAGTTAAGAACCACATAATTTTTTTTTGCTTGTTGTGGTCGCACGTAACCTAAGACCACTTGGGCGTGTTGATCTCTAATCTGTGTTTTTGAAGAGTGGCAAGTAACCTAAGAAAGAAGGGCTTGTCCAGCGTCCCCTCGTTCCTTTTTTCCACATTTAGAATGGACCTTGTACTTCGCGGCAGGGCAATTGACGTGAGGTGGGAAAAAGCAACCTTGGTGTGAACGCAAGGCCGTCAAGGGGTGCACCCGCTGGAAGGAGTTGAGCTTGGATAAGAGAAAAGCCTTCTTAAACGCAGTTTGCAAGCCAAGAACCTCAAGAACCTCAAGAATTCAAGAGTCAAGAACCTCAAGAACTCAAGAACCTCACGACCCCAAGTACCCAAGAATTCAGTACATGGTCATCCCCCGAAGCGGAATGGATACTTTGCGTGAAGGTGATGAGAGTGGAGTTGGAGAAGACGAAGTTTCTACACCAGGAGGATTGTTCTCCAATCCTCCCCCATCCCCATCTACACCACGGATAGCACCAAACCCGATGGAGGCTTTGGTCAAGTCGATGATGGAGATGATGCTACAACAAGAGGCGCATCATGCCACCATGGATCGCGACCGTGAAGAAAGAAGGGCAGCTATGGAGCTTGAGCGTGAGCAAGCATGCGAAGCTCAATGCATAGTGGCCGAAGAAAGAAGAGTAGCTATGGAGCTCGAGCGTAAGCAAGCACGCGAGGCTCAACGCATAGCGAGCGAAGAGAAGCGAGCGGCCGAAGAAAGAAGAGTAGCTATGGAGCTCGAGCGTAAGCAAGCACGCGAGGCTCAACGCATAGCGACCGAAGAGAAGCGAGCGGCTTTGGAGTTAGAATGAGAGGCGTAGAGGGACCAACGCATGCAAGAGTTGGTCCCAAAGGTACTCTCCACGAAAGACGAGCCACTCAAGGAGGTTGGCGAGTCATCACGTAGCACAAGTAGAGACGAAGACTCCAACAATCTAGTCACTGAGAAGTTGACGTTTAGTAAGTATGATGGTAAGATGGATGCATCTGTGATTCATTCTTGGTTGCATCAATTTAATGCTCACTTTGCGACTAACAAGAAAACAAGTAACAGTAAAGTTTTGACGGTTGCCATGTATCTAGCAAGTGATGCCATTAATTGGTATCAAGCTTGGTAGGAGTCACAATTGTCTGAGCATCTTGTGCATGCCGAGGAAGGCGCACCCTCTTTCTTAGGAAGGGAATGGGTTTAAGAGGGCCTCTATATTTGCCATGGGATTTAAGATGAGATTATGGAATGGACAAATGGGTGGATGCCATGTGGATTGAAGTGGTGGGCAGGGAAGGGCTTAAAAGTGAGTAGCCAAACTTGTAGACATAGACACTCTTTTTTAAATATAAAGAGAGAAAGAATCTCTTATAAAATAAAAGGATTGAACTTTTTCCTAAAAAGTTGGGGTAAAAACCAATCCTTTCTCTCTCTAGTGGTTGTCAATTTGTCCTACCTCTCTCCTAAAAGGGGGGTTCCTCTAGATCCCCCCGCCCCCCCCCCAACCACCCTTCACTCCACCTTGCAAATTGCATCTCTCTCTCTCTCTCTCTCTCTCTCTCTCTCTCTCTCTCTGTCTCTCTCTCTCTCTCTCTCTTAAATGTCACTTTTTCCTTTCGGGTTAGATGAGTACATCAAGTTTGATGTACAAGTCTTTAACCCTACGGACTACGACACGGCATTGGCGATTGCTCTCGCCCAAGAAATGAAGCTCAACAAAGGCAAGCCTAAGGAGGCCAAGTCGTCTCAAAGTACCTCCCAGAACCCTCAGAACCCGTTGAATGGTAAGAACGGTAAGACCAATGATAAGCATAACAATAACTCTTCTCAATCTTTCCTACACACCTAGAGCACAGAACTCTCACAATGAATCTAAGGGAAATAACAAGTCTCAAGATAAAACTAAGTTGACACCTAATATGAAAATTTGCTCAAGGAATCGTAAGACACCTTGGAAGAAAGTGCTCCCTACCATCTAAATAAGTCTCAAGAAGTAGAGTTAGAGCGGCAACTCACCGAGCTAGTGGCTAGGGGTTTCATATGCCCTAGTGTAAGTCCTTTTGCTACTCTTATTTTGTTTGTTCACAAGAAAGATGGGTCGTCTCGTTTGTGTGTAGATTACAGGACACTCAACAAGATACCTGTGAAGAATAAGTTTTTGATGCCTCGCATTAAGTATATTTTCGATAGACTCAATGACACGAAGGTTTTCAATAAAGTCAATCTCAGAAGTGGGTACCATCAGGTAAGGGTATTCAAGGGCGACATCTACAAGACCGCTTTTCACACAGAGCGGGGGCAATGGGAGTATGTTGTTATGCCTTTTGGATTGATAGGCGCCGTGGGTACATTCAACCGTCTCTTGGTAGGTCGTTTTGGTGACATGATTGGCGTATGTGTTTTTATTTTCTAGATGATATTCTCATTTTTTCAGTCTCATTTGAACAACATGAACGGAATGTAGAAAGGGTTTTAGCGCGTTTAGACGAGTGCTAGCTATACATTGCAGATAAGAAGTCATATTTTTTTCTCACTGAGGTTACTTATCTGAGCTATATCATTTCTATAGACGGTGTCAGGTTGGACCCCGCAATGGTAGGACAGGTTCGTAATTTGGATTTGCCCAAAGTGCATATGATGTGCGTTCTTTTTTAGGTTTGTGTATATAGTTCGCATATAAAGAATTTTGCACGCATTGCCGCATCCATGACTGATGTTTTGAAAGGGGTAAAAACTCGCCGTCAGCGCATTGTTTTGCTCGAGTCAGCCATTGAGGCTTTTGAAGCTCTCAAGGTTGCGGTGACTAAGGCTTTATGTCTCATCCTTGCCTCTTGGGATGACCCCTTTGAGGTATGGACGGATGCGCGTAACGTCGCCATAAGAGCTGTGCTTCAACAACATAGTCGCCCAATTGTATTTCTCAGTAGGAAGTTAAACAGTGCTGAAAAGACTTATTCTGTGTATGATAAGGAACTTCTCTTTGTCATTCATTCTCTCAAGCATTGGAAGCATTTTTTGTATGGAAGAGAGTTTACTGTTCTTACCAATCATTAAGCCCTCAAATGGCTTCAGTCTATGCCTAGTGCACATTGGAGTGACCGCCAAGCACGGTGATCTTAGTTTTTTGAGCAATTTGGAGGTTTGATTGAGTATGTTCCAGGTAAGGCTAACCCTGTTGCAGATGCGCTAAGTCGCAAAGGACAGATCTTGGCTCTTGAGTCAAGTTCAGCAGTCTCCATTCAAGGAGTCTCTTTTGAAAGCATGAAAAACAAGTATGCATGCAGATTCCGAGTTTGGTAAGCAATTGTTGTAGGCTCTTGCTTCCCAAGGGCCTAGCAACTATCTCATTTTCGTGAGGGTCTTTTGTATTTTCGTCACTGTCTTTGTGTATCGCCTCGTCTTAGGCGAGCCATATTGTACGATGCACTCACGGGTGGGTACAAAGGCATGAATACCACTTTAGAAAAGGTAGAAAGATTCCTTTTTTGGCCTAAAATGCGAAAAGACGTGTTTAAGTATGTCGCACAGTGTTTCGTTTGTCAAAAAGTAAAGCCCCTAGGGGTAAGCAATAAGGCCTCTTGCAGGCCTCTTGCTACCGTTGCTTATTCCCGAAGGCCCATTTGAGGACATTTCCATGGATTTTGTGACTAATCTTCCACCTAGTTTGCATTCAAGGAATACTCTGTGTCTAAGCATCGTTGATCGTTTCAGCAAGTTTTGCATATTGATTTCTTGTAGGCCACAATAAGAGCACAAGATGTAGCATGTCTGTTCTTTAAGCATTGGGATTCCCTTTGTGTTTGCCAAAGTCTATCGTGTGAGATAGGGATGTCAAATTCACGTCACGTTTTTGGAAAGCACCAAGTTGAATTTTTCGTCCGCATTTTATCCACAGTTTGATAGTCAAACTGAGATCTACAATCAGCTGGCTTTGGATGTTTTGAAGTCTTTTGTGTATAATCAACAGTCTCATTGGGAGTAGTATCTCTCGTTAGTTCAAGCAATTTTAAATGACTCATATTCCAGTGCCATTGGTAGAGCTCCATATGAGGTAGCATTTGGCCGTCCATTTCAGTCTTTGTTGACTCGATCGGTCAGTTAGTTGCCTGATGTCAATGCTGAAAGCCAGTCTTTGGATGAGATTACTGAGAGTGTGAAGCTTCGGCTAAGCAAGGCTCAAGAGTCTTATTCACGTCAGGCTAATAAGCTCGTCAGGATGTTACTATCAAGGAAGGGATTTGGTCTATCTTAGGATCATGAAGCAATGTCTTAAGCAAGTAGGAAAGAAGTGTCCAAAGTTGTCTTTTCGTATGTATGGTCCATTTTCAGTCATTAAAAAGTAGTCGTTTCAGGGAGACTCACCAAAAGACATTCCTGAAGAAGAAGAACCCGAGATCATCGATGAAGCAGAAGTCATGGAATCGGAGCAGATTTTACTGCATCGTTTTGGCCATGGATCAAGAAGCAAGCATGACAGGTGAAACCAGCCCGTGGGGCGGTAGGCTTTGGCTTTCACCCAAAATTCTGTAATTTACTTTAGACACACAGAGAGAGAGAGAGAGAGAGAGAGAGAGAGAGAGAGAGAGAGAGAGAGAGAGAGAGTACTTTGCAAAGGGAACCTGCGACGACAGGAATTAATACTTAAGCACACATGGCTTGGAAGCTAGAATGCTCTGTGCAGACGTCGACAACCTGTAGGCCCCAAAATTGGTGCCTCCTTCGGTATGTCTTTATTCTTTAGAAGGGTAAATTACAAAGAAGAGTCCTGGGAATCCTTTAACTGTATCCAGCTAGATACCACTTGTTCAGGCAAAATTTCGGCAGCATAACAACCCCAAAACTTGCCCGAAACCAATTCCCCTGTGTTGGAACTCGCTTCCACTGGCATAAACCCTTTGATTCCCGCCCAAATACAGTAAATTCAGCATGCTGTATTTACTGGTTTTTGCCCTGTTTTCAGTCCTAAACAGTCCCTGAACTGCCCTCTAGCAGTGGGGCACTGTTCCCAATGTTTCTGGCATCCGTATGGCTGAAAAACAGTCAAAATACAACGCATAACCAGTGCTGAAATCGCACCTGTACGGTGAGGTTATCACCCTCACCGGTGCCTGCTTTTGGAGCAGCAGTTAGCTACTCCTGTTCCTGCTCAGAGAGGCTCTTGCCTCAACAAAAACGCATGTAACCACACAACTGTACATGAGTCAAATGAAGAGCCCTCTTGTGAGGCATCACATCATTGCACGTAGGGAAGAGAGAGAGCAGTGTGAGGTGTGCAGGACATGACTTCTTGCACCACACTGTCCATTAGAGGGAAAGCTTGCAATCAATAGCTCTTAACCTGTGGCAGGCAACAAATGAGCCCTCTTCCAGGTTAAAATTCAGCACCCATTTTTTTGCAAGAAGATAGTGCATCAAATTGTGCCACTTGGCGCTTTACAAGCAATTTCCTGTTTTGGGGTTGCCGCTTAAAAATCTCTCAATTGGTTGCCCAGTTGACTTTGCGGCAGAGTTCTAAAATGTTCCCCTTGTCATTCCGGAGATAATGGCGCGAACAGATTTCATGGCCCAAAATAGCAATTTCCTAATTTTTATGAGATGCTTCCATTGGGCTCCCACTGGTCTTCTGACCATCTATCCCCATTGGGACCGCATCCAAAAATGCAATGTGGCTTAACTGTCGGGTACTTTCTTTTGGTGACCCCACCTTGACTTTGTGGCTTTATTGAGTTCACTTCCTAGTATCCACGAACTTGCTAAGTGCGATGGGGGGACCTACATGATCTTGAACTGAGCCTAGACATCCTCTTACTATACGAATTCCAGTGCCGAACCACTTCCCGTCTGCGGGTGAAACTATCGTTCACATTGGCCATACAATGTTCGACCATTTGCAACTTCAAAAAGAGAGTCTCAAAAATAAAACAAAAATCATTGGAAACAAACCAACAACTAAGGCTAGCAGTTGCCACATCCTCGTGACATACCCCTCTCTTGAAATCGCTAACGTCCTCGATTACATACCATAAATACACGCCACTAATGATCTTGTGTTGTTAGCACTCTTTTATCATCGCATGTATCCGCAAGAAAGGTCGTAACACATAGATACAAATGACTTAATGAGACCTTCATACTTTTGTCATTTCTATCTATTACACTGAATGCATTTGTACATTTGATGTGCTAGCTCTATCATTACCCCTCCTTTGCACACGTTGGGTTGGGGCATAAGTAGGGTGTAACCCAAAGGCTTCAAGGTAAAGCTGCAATACATTTGGTGACTCTGACAGTTCATGCTCTTCCATCCACTTCGCATCCAAAGGTGGATAGTTCTTGAACTTCACCAAATAGCGTCTTGCAACCTGTCCTGTAACTTTTCTGCCCTTATGTGCCAAAACTTGCTCAGGTACCAGGATCTCATCAAGTTCCTCAACTTTTGGCTGATCCTCATCTTGCATATCTTCTAGCACATCACCCTCGAAGGGTCTTGGAAGACTCACGTGAAACGCATTATGAATCTTCCATGCATAAGGCAATTTCAGCTTGTAAGCCACGTCGTTGATTTTGTCAAGCACTTGAAAAGGCCCATAGTAACGCATGCTGAGCTTAGGAAACAGCCGTTCCTTGCCCTTCATCTTCTTTAACCTTGCCTTCTTGAACCTTAACAAAACCCAATCACTAGGTGATAACACCAATTCACGACGGTGACGATCAACAACCTTTTTTTGCTTTGCCTGAGTCTTCTCCAAGGCAACTTTAATTTATGTTCTCAACATATCGATCTGCCTCAAAGATCTTGTCCTTTGTATGCAAATGGGAGGAACTTTTTTGATGCCTTCAACAATCTCAAAAGGTGCCTTGCTTGTGGACGAATGCACCGTATTGTTGTACGCATACTCAAGCATAGGCAAATATTGTTCCCAGTTGCCCTTATTATCTGACACGTAGCATTTTAGCAGATCCAAGATAGTAGAATTAGCCTCTTCTGATTGCCCATCAGTTTGTGGATGAAACGAAGACGAGAACTTGAGTGTAGTGCCCATGTTCTCAAACAATCCTCTCTAGAACAAACTCGTTATGCGAGGATCATGATCACTGACAATCGATTGTGGCATACCATGGTACTTAAACACAATGTACATGAACAAACGTGCCATCTGATCAGATTTTATCTTCTTCCTTATAGGGATAAAATGGGTCTGCTTGCTGAACGTGCAGATAACGGTCCATATACCATCATTCCCTGTTGGCGTTCTTGGAAGATCAAAGTCCATAGCAATGTTTTCCCATGGCTTATCCGGAATCGGCAGTGGTTGTGACAGCCCAGGTGCCTTTTGCCTGTCAAACTTGACCTGTTGGCAAATCAAGCATGCTTGCACAAAGGCATCCACGTCTCTCCTCAAGGTAGGCCCCTAGAAGAATGTCTCTACCGCTTTAATTGTCGCATCAATACCACGATGCATGGTGGGACATGACTCTCTTCCATGACCTTATGTCGCTATGGCCTAGTGACACAAAGTCTGCCATGCATCATCATAAAATCATCTCTGAGGAGGTAGTCCTCATGATGTTGCCCCTCTTGTAACTGTTCAAAGATCCTTGCAAAATCTTCATTGGTAGCGTCCGTTCCTTCATGTCATCCAACTCATGATGATAAGGAATTGACACAACTGAAATTTGTGGCTTCCTTGATAACGCATCAGCCACAACATTCTTCTTGCCTTCCACATGCATAATCTGGAAGTGGAACATAGCAAGAGTGTTTGCCCATCGCATATGCTTTTTGAAACCGGCCTGTTAATCCAAAAAGGGCCGTAGACCTTAGACTTAAACCTTATTTGCTTTCACCCATCTAATTTGTCGCCCACTTTACCTGTACTTTCAAGACATAACATAGGGGAAAGGGATACAGGTTGCTAGATTGCACCTGTATGAGAAGACCGTCACTAGACTGGCCCCTAAATTAGGCGCCCCATTCGGTATTTCTTTATTCTTTAACAGAGGGAATAAAAGCTGTGGTTCCCTACAAGCTGCCCCGCACAATCTTGGCTGAATTTCAACCGTTCTGGCCTGATTTCGGCAGCATAACTGTACTAGGACCCTTCACAGTCAGTATTCCCACGCATTGGATGACTTTCCCGATGCATACGGACACTTTGCAAAACCTAGCAAGAATCTGCAGCACGCTGAATTCTCTGTTTTCTGCCCCGAAAATGCGCCAGATCACCTGTACAGCGGTCCCCTCGAGTCCCCGAACCTCCTAGGGGTATTAGGGTCCGTTTAGGGCCAAAACCCTAAACCTGCAAAAATACACAGCAGGCTGTAATTCACTGTTTCAGGCTCCGTTTTGCGTGCCGGTCGCATCCGTAGCAAGTCCTCGAGCTCCCGCACTTGCAGGGCTACTTGCCCTTTGAATCGGATGAGATTTTGCACGTGAAACCTCTCCGAATCACCTGTACCTGCGGGGGATTAGCCGCTAGCTAATCCAGTACCTGTGCAAGAGGCTCTTGTCTCGGCAATCGCGCATGAACCCACACAACTGTACATTGGTCAATTGAAAAGCCCACTAGAGGGGCATAACATACTGCCATAGGGGAGAGAGAGGGTAGTGCGTAGCTTGCAGGGCATCACTCCTGGCATCGCACTGTACATAAGAGGTAAGCAAGCACTCCATTGAAGCTCTCAACCTGTGACAGCCTGAAAATGAGCCCCTCTCCTCTCTAAAATCAGCGCCCCCTCTTCATGCATGAGGAAAGTGCACAGAAATGTGCCACTTGGCACATTTACAGGCCATTTCCCGTTTCGGGGTTGCCGCCTAAAAATCTCCCGACCGGTTGCCGAGTTGACTTCACCTGCAGAGTAATAAAATGTTCCCCTTGTCATTCCGGAGGTAATGACGCGAACACATTTTCAGGTCCCAAAATAGCAGTTCCCTAAATTTTAGGAGATGCTGCCATTGTATCTTTCTAGGTCATCCGACCCTCTTTGTACACTGCAGCCACACCAAGAAGTGAAATGTAGCCTCTGTAGCAAAGGATTCCACTTTGGCTAGTCAATGACCCCACTTTGGCTAACCATAGTCCTTGTCCAACCTTAGTGCTCTCTTGCCCTCAGGCCTGGATTCCCTCTGAATGGTTCCACACTAGCTATACAATGCAGGGTAGTTAGATTTTCCGAGGGGTGTTTCCAAAAAGTGAAAGTAAATAAATAATAAGAAAGAAATCAACAAAAAGGAGAGATAGTAGTCACACGCTGGTGACATACCCCCCTCTTGAAATCTCAAACGTCCTCGTTTGCATCTATGTCGTACATTCTCACAGTCAACACTGGTGTATTCAACACCTGTCGACACATGTACTACACATACATGCTCATAGTCAACACTGGTGTATTCAACACCTCGTCGACACATGTATTGCCTGCGTGTGAGCCTTGTCCCAATGACATAGTGGTAGCTTCGTACTCTGCCATTGCTTTGAGTCATTAACTTTCCAATGACAAAATGGTAGCTACGCATTTTGCCACTGTCTTTTAGTACACGTTAGATCCAGTAACACTTTCAAGCATACCCAAACCGATAGTTTAAGAATGCAGTTACACATGTACCCTATAATAGAAGCAATTACTGTATCCTTGACAAACTGACAAGAAATACTCACTTCTATAGCACTAACCACAAAGAGCAATTGCCAAACTGACAATGTGTACAGCTCTAACATTTATGTAACATGTACTTGATTTGAGCTCACTTTAAATACCATGTACATCATTTGTTTCAGAAGCCATTGTCACACTGACAATCCGAGTCATTAACTTTCCAATGACAAAATGGTAGCTACGCATTTTGCCACTGTCTTTTAGTACACGTTAGATCCAGTAACACTTTCAAGCATACCCAAACCGATAGTTTAAGAATGCAGTTACACATGTACCCTTTAATAGAAGCAATTACTGTATCCTTGACAAACTGACAAGAAATACTCACTTCTATAGCACTAACCACAAAGAGAAATTGCCAAACTGACAATCTGTACAGCTCTAACATTCATGTAACATGTACTTGATTTGAGCTCACTTTAAATACCATGTACATCATTTGTTTCAGAAGCCATTGTCACACTGACAATCCATGTAGCTTTGAAACTGAAGGGGTCAAGGTAGGTTGCAAATCGAAGGCTTCAAGGTAAAGTGATAACACAGTTGGTGACTCTGCAAGTTCACCTTCTTCCATCCACTTAGCATCCATTGGTGGATAGTTTTTCAACTTCACCAAGTAACGCCTAGCAACCTTGCCTTTCACTTTTCTTTCTTTATGTGCCAAAATCTGTTCCGGGACCAAGATCTCGTCAAGTTCCTCGACTTCCGGCTGATCTTCAGCTGGCATATCTTCTGGCACATCACCCACATAGGGTCTGAGAAGACTCACATGAAACGCATTGTGAATCTTCCAACTCTCAGGCAATTTCAGCCTATATGCAACATCATTGATTATGTCGCATACTTGAAAAGGCCCATAGTAACGCATGCTAAGCTTTGGAAACAGTCTATCCTTGCCCTTCATCTTCTTTAACCTTGCCTTTTCAAAGCGTAGAAGCACCCAATCACCAAGTGAAAATACCACTTAACGACGGTGACGATCAGCTGCTTTCTTTTGCTTTGCCTGAGACTTTTCTAAGGCCACTTTGACCTTCTTGTGCATTTCATCCATGTCCTAAACATACTTATCTGCTTCAAATATCTTGTCCTTTGTATACAGTATGGGAGGAACTTTCTTGCCACCTTCAACTATCTCAAAAGGTGCCTTGCCAGTTGATGAATGCACTGTATTATTCTATGCATACTCCACCAATGGCAAATACTGCTCCCACTTTCCTTTATGCTTTGACACGTAGCACTTCAGCAGATCTAGGACAGTAGAATTTGCCTCTTCTGATTGCCCATCTGTTTGAGGATGAAATGACGAAGAGAATTTGAGCGTTGTGCCCATATCCTCAAGAAGCCTCTCCAGAACAAACTTGTCATGCATGGATCACGGTCGCTAACAATCGATTGTGGCATGCCATGATACTTGAAAATATTGCTCATAAACAAGCGTGCCATCTGATCTGGGTTTATCTTCTTCCTAACAGGAATAAAATGAGCCTACTTGTTGAATCTGCAAATGATGGTCCAAATACCATCGTTTCCTGTATGCGTTCTCGGAAGATCAAAGATAAAATCCATAGCAATACTTTCCCATGGTTTATCTGGAATAGGTAGTGGTTGCAATAACCCTGGTGCCTTTTGCCTGTCAAACTTGACCTTCTGGCATATTAGGCATTCTCGCACAAAGGCATCTACATCTCTTCTCAATGTAGGCCAGTAGAAGAATGTCTCAACCGCTTTAACTGTAGCATCGATACCACGGTGCCCTGCATACGGTGGGACATGACTCTCTTCCATAACTTTGCGTTGCAATGGCTTTGTGACACACAATCTGCCATGCATCATCATGAACCCATCTTTGAGAAGATAGTGTTCATGACGTTGTCCATCCATTAGCTGCTCGAAAACCCTTGCAAAATCTTCATCATTTGCATACTGTTCCCTCATATCATCAAGTTCATGGTGATAAGGAATCGACACAACTGAAATTTGTGGCTTCCTTGACAAGGCATCAGCCACAACGTTCTTCTTGCCTTCCACATGCACAATCTGAAAATGGAACATGGACAAAATATTTGCCCATCGCATATGCTTCTCAGATAACTTTGCCTGTGTCAAGAAGTATCGTAAGGTCTAATGATCCGTTTGGACAACGAAATCTGCACCTAGCAGGTAGTGTTTCCAACTTAAGAGCGCATGAATCACGGCCTGCAGTTTTTTTTCATAGACTTGCATAGTCTTTTCTGGCCCTTGCAAGATTCTACTCTCATAGGCTACTTCCCTGCCATCTTGCATTAGCATTGCACCAATGCTACTACCGCAGGCATCACACTGGACCACAAATGACTTCCTAAGATCTGGCAACACAATGACTGGATCTGAAGACATCTTTTCCTTTAAGAGATTAAAAGCTGAAATCTCTTTTTGTGTCCATCTAAAGGTGACTCCCTTCTTTTGAAGAGCATGTAAAGGTGAAGCAATCTCAGCGAAATTTCGGATAAACCTTCTCTAATAGGAGCATAGTCCCAAAAAGCTTCGGACATCATGCACCGTCTTCAAATTTGGCCATGACTTGATCGCTTCAACTTTTGCAGGATCCATTCTGACACCATCCTTTGAGACAATGTGTCCCAGAAAGTGAATCTCTTCCAGAAAAAACTCACTTTTCTTTGCATTGATGAGCAACCTATGACTGCGTAGCTCTTTGAACACAATGGACAAGTGATGCCTATGCTCCTCTTCATTCTTTGAGTAGACTATCATGTCATCAAAGAATGTACCAACAAACTGCTGGTGTGGACGGAAAATTCTGTCCATCATCCTATTGAACGTAGCAGGAGCATTTGTGAGACCAAAGGGCATCACTAAAAATTCGTAAAGGCCAAACGTCGTTCTAAAAGCAGTCTTGTGCACATCCTCTGATCTAATGCGGATCTGATGGTACCCACTCTTTAGATCTATCCTGCTAAACATAGCTGCTCCTTCCAATTTGTCCATAATATCATCAATTCTAGGTATAGGGAACCTATTCTTGATGGTATTCTTGTTCAGTGCACGGTAGTCGATGCACATACGCCATGAGCCATCCTTTTTCTGCACCAACAACACTGGAGAATAGAATGGAGATGAACTGGGCTGAATCAGCCCCTTTTCTAACAGCTCCTGTACTTGGCTCATTATCTCTTTCTGCTGAGCCGCACTAACCCTGTACGGAGGCTTATTTGGTGGGCTACTGCCTGGCACCAAATCTATCGCATGGTCCTCGGGTCTCTCTGGCGGTAATTGAGACGGTCATGAATCGGAAAAACAGTCACTATACTGTTGTAAAAACATTGACCTTTCTTTATCTAACACAGATAAATTTGATTCATCACAATCTGACACTTCACGTGCAAAAACCAAGTACGCAGAAAGATGCTTTTTCATTACAGAAGTAATAGCAGAAGCTGATACAGTGGGAATAGACTCCCCTTTAAGCTTTACATCCAGAATGTGAGTCTTGCCCCTGCTTTGTACAGTGATCTTTTTGTTGTAGGCATCCATGATTCCCTGTACACGAAACAACCAAGGAATACCTAGCAACACATCACATCCGTCCAGTGGCATGATGTAAAATTCTTCAGCATCTACATAGGACTGGATATGTAGGCGCAACTTTCCGATGATGGGTGTCATAGCCTCTGTATGGCCAGGACATGCCAAACCTGCCTCTTCTGTATACCCCATCTCTTCAGGTATGATTCCCAACTTTGAAGCCAATTCTGGGGAAATGAAGTTGGCTTTGACACCTGGATCAAAGAAGATAAGCACTGTTTGATCCCTGACCTTTCCCCATGCTCTGCAAAGCTCACTTGCATCTGAATTTGGCTTGTCGCCCACCATATCTGGCACTAGACCAGCCATGGGCCTCTTTTCTTTCCTGTCCTCCTTGTCTTCAGAATCAGCTGGCCTTTTCTTTTGAGGACAATTGTAGGCAATTTGGCCAGGCTGCTCACAGATAAAGCATTTGTTCTCTGACCTCAGGATCTTCTTTTGCTCTTCCGACTTGCGAGGAAAACGTCTTTTCCATTTCTTTGCTTGTCCCTTTTCTGATTGAGCTGTAGCTTTGCCTTTCCCTGCGTTGGTTGGCTCCTGAGTCGCTTTAGGAACCTCATTGGGAACGTACTTTTTCGCTGATCCTTCCTTGACGCCAGTATTAAATTCACAATCTTCTCCCTTGAGCAAACCATTGCCAGTGTTTACTACCTCGATGAGCTGCGTCAAAGTAGTGACTTTGGTCTTCGTGCAGTACTTTCTCAATCCTTTGGGTAGGCCACAACAGTATTTTTCAATCTGTTCTATCAATGGCACAAACCTATAGGAAGTTACTGGAAGTAGAGCTTTCCAAAACTTCCGATTGTAGTCATCCAGATTCTTGTAAGTGGCAGCATTAAGCTGGTGCCATTCTGTCATGACATCTACTTCAAAGTCATCAGATAACCATGCTGCTGCAAAAATCTGCTTGTAGTAAATCCATGTGGACGGAGCTTGCCCTTGAAGCAATAAAGTTGTCCACCATTGTCCCGCATTCCCTGTCAAGAAAGTGGTTGCCTTGCGGACCTTTGAAGCCTCTGTAAAGTTTCCCCCTGCATAGGCCTTGTCAAACTGCTGGAGGAATGAGAGAGCCTTCTTCCTGTCATCAAACCCTGTAAAGGTCGTGAATGCCACACGTTTGCCACCACCTTTGTACGGAGTTGGCTTCTCCAACGGCGCTAAGTTGTCATATGGAAGTAATTGAAACATGGGAACACTGTTAGGGTTCATCTGTGTTCCTTGGCCGCTATTAAGTTGACCTGGAAATGCCATATTTTGCTGTTGATTTGTAATTCCAGCCATACCAAAATTTGCCAGTGGCATCCCAAACTGGCCCTGAGTGCTTTGAAACCCTGGTAGCATGCCCGTGACACCATACATGGGGTTAGGCATCATTGTTTGAGCACCCCCGAACACTGTTCCTGGCGTGTAAAACTGATTTTCAGGTGCATGACCAGCCATGCTCTGGAATACCGATCCACCTCCAAAATAGCCAGGGTGTACTGAAGGTGGTGGGAAGACTTGTTGCATAGCCTGTAGGTTGCTTCCCTGTCCATTAGAACCAGCTATAGGCTGCTGAAAGGTGGCTGGTTGAACTGGTACAGCTTGAAAGACTGGCATTTCAACCACCTGTTCTTGCACCTTAGGCACAGGTTGTGGAGACTGCATGTTCTCCGTCAAGTGTACAGGTGTTTCCATTGACTCTGCAGTATGAATCACCTGTGCTTGAGCCTTAACAGGCTTTTGAATATGTTCCAGTGACCCAACTTGCTGAGACTGAAGAGGACGTTGCAGAAAGGCTAAAAACCTCGGGTTCTGCATTACTTGTGTGAACATAGCCACAACAGTAGCCAACTGGGTCCTGAATATATCATCATCCGTCTGTGGTGGTCTTGAAGACTCACCCACTTCATGTGTCTGTTGACCCTGCGAAGAGGAAACCTCTTCAGTCACATCATCTGGTCTGTCAGCCATAATTGCAATTTCCTGTGTCTGGTCTATGATCCCATGTGTCTTCAAGCCCAAACCGACCAAGGCTCACTTCTATGGGAAAAAGTCATTTAATCCCGCCAATGGAACCATGAAACCGGCCTATTCATCCAAAAAGGGCGGTAGACCTTAGACTTAAACCTTATTTGCTTTCACCCATCTAATTTGTCGCCCACTTTACTTGTACTTTCAAGACACAACATAGGGGAAAGGGATACAGGTTGCTAGATTGCACCTGTATGAGAAGACCGTCACCATACTGGCTCCTAAATTAGGCGTCCCTTTCGGTATTTCTTTATTCTTTAACAGAGGGAATAAAAGCTGTGGTTCCCTACAAGCTGCCCCGCACAATCTTGGCTGAATTTCAACCGTTCTGGCCTGATTTCGGCAGCATAACTGTACTAGGACCCTTCACAGTCAGTATTCCCACGCATTGGATGACTTTCCCGACACATACGGACACTTTGCAAAACCTGGCGAGAATCTGCAGCACGCTGAATTCTCTGTTTTCTGCCCTGAAAATGCGCCGGATCACCTGTACAACGGTCCCCTCGCGTCCCCGAACTTCCTGGGGGTATTAGGGTCCGTTTAGGGCCAAAACCCTAAACCTGCAAAAATACACAGCAGGCTGTAATTCACTGTTTCAGGCTCCGTTTTGCGTGCCGGTCGCATCCGTAGCAAGTCCTCGAGCTCCCGCACTTGCAGGGCTACTTGCCCTTTGAATCGGATGAGATTTTGCACGTGAAACCTCTCCGAATCACCTGTACCTGCGGGGGATTAGCCGCTAGCTAATCCAGTACCTGTGCAAGAGGCTCTTGTCTCGGCAATCGCGCATGAACCCACACAATTGTACATTGGTCAATTGAAAAGCCCACTAGAGGGGCATAACATACTGCCATAGGGGAGAGAGAGGGTAGTGCGTAGCTTGCAGGGCATCACTCCTGGCACCGCACTGTACATAAGAGGTAAGCAAGCACTCCATTGAAGCTCTCAATCTGTGACAGCCTGAAAATGAGCCCCTCTCCTCTCTAAAATCAGCGCCCCCTCTTCATGCATGAGGAAAGTGCACAGAAATGTGCCACTTGGCACATTTACAGGCCATTTCCCGTTTCGGGGTTGCCGCCTAAAAATCTCCCGACCGGTTGCCGAGTTGACTTCACCTGCAGAGTAATAAAATGTTCCCCTTGTCATTCCGGAGGTAATGACGCGAACACATTTTCAGGTCCCAAAATAGCAGTTCCCTAAATTTTAGGAGATGCTGCCATTGTATCTTTCTAGGTCATCCGACCCTCTTTGTACACTGCAGCCACACCAAGAACTGAAATGTAGTCTCTGTAGCAAAGGATTCCACTTTGGCTAGTCAATGACCCCACTTTGGCTAACCATAGTCCTTGTCCAACCTTAGTGCTCTCTTGCCCTCAGGCCTGGATTCCCTCTGAATGGTTCCACACTAGCTATACAATGTAGGGCAGTTAGATTTCCTGAGGGGTGTTTCCAAAAAGTGAGAGTAAATAAATAATAAGAAAGAAATCAACAAAAAGGATAGATAGTAGTCACACGCTGGTGACACTTTTCGGTAGCTCTGACTGTGTCAAGAAGTATCGCAAGGTCTGATGGTCTGTTTGGACAACAAAATCAACACCTAAAAGGTATTACTTCCAGCTAGAAAGCGCATGAATTACGGCCAAGAGCTCTTTCTCATAGACTTGCATAGTCTTCTATGGCCCTTGCAAAATTTGGCTTTCATAAGCTACTACCCGTCCATCTTGGATTATCACTGCTCCGATGCTACTGCCACACGCGTCACACTGGACCACAAATGACTTCCTGACATCTGGTAAAACAATTATTTGATCTGAAGTCAACTTTTCCTTTAAGAGACTAAAAGCCAAAATCTCTTTTTGGGTCCATCTGAAAGTGACCTCTTTCTTTTGCTAAGCGTGAAGAGGTGATGCGATCTCTGCAAAATTCCTGATAAACCTTCTATAGTAGGAACACAATCCCAAGAAGCTCCTAACATCGTGCACAATCTTCAAGTTTGGCCATGTCGTAATATCTTCGACCTTTGCGGGATCCATTCTGACACCATGCTTTGAGACTATGTGGCCAAGAAAGTGGATCTCTTCAAAGAAGAATTCACTTTTCTTAGGATTGACAAGTAGTGTCACGAGGACGGGGCAACTGTTAACCTTAGTTGTTGGTTTCTTTCCAATGATTTTTGTTTTAGTTTTGAGACCCTCTTTTTGAAGTTACAAATGGTTGGACATTGTATGGCCAATGTGAACGGTAGTTTCACCCGCAGCCGGAAAGTTGGTCGGCATTGGAACTCGTAAAGTAAAAGGATGTCTAGGCTCAGTTCAAGATCATGTAGGTTAGCAAGTTGGTGGATACTAGGAAGTGAACTCAATAAAGGCATAAAGTCAAGGTGGGTCATTGGAACTCGTAAAGTAAAAGGATGTCTAGGCTCAGTTCAAGATCATGTAGGTTAGCAAGTTGGTGGATACTAGGAAGTGAACTCAATAAAGGCATAAAGTCAAGGTGGGTCACCAAAGGAAAGTATCCGATAGTTGGGCCACATTGCACTTTTGGATGCGGTCCCAATGAGGATAGATGGTCAGAAGACCGGTGGGAGCCCAACAAAAGCATCTCCTAAAATTTAGGGAACTGCTATTTTGGGCCATGAAATCTGTTTGCGTCATTAGCTTCAGAATGACAAGGGGAACATTTTATTACTCTGCCGCAAAGTCAACTAATGCACCAGTTGAGAGATTTTTAAGCACGAAGCCCAATGCAGCGAAATTGCATATATGAGTGCCAAGTGGCACTTTTTGGCCAATTTACCAAGTTTGGGAGAAGAGAACTCGTAACTGGCTTTTTGGAGCAATGATTTTCGGTCATTTCTCTCCATTTTTGAGCTTCCCATGACTTTGCCTAGGTCCAAGAAGCTCATTTTCAGCATTGGAAGGCATCAGATGCGTGTTTACAGGGCTGTTGTGCTGCGTTTTCAGCGATACGCAGGTTTTGGCAGCCATGGAAATCTTTCCCTTTTTGCATCTATTTGTTCATAGATGCATTATAGGTCAAGGGCAGCAGAGGGGGCGCTCGATTTATGCTGGGGGGATGCTTCATTGAGAACCTGTCTCAGGTTAAGAGCTATGGAGTGCTTTCTTTCCCTCCCATGTACAGTGTGGTGCTAGGAGTGATGCCCTGCACACTACACACTGCTCTCTCTCCCCCCTACGTGCAGTCATGTGATGACCCACAAGAGGGCTCTTCATTTGACTGATGTACAGCTGTGTGGGTTCATGCTTTTGTGCTGAGGCAAGAGCATAGTTTTTTCTAACGTCAACCATGCGGCATACGCGGGCGGGTATGGAAGCCCGCCACAAGCCCGGTTCAGACCCCCTGAAGATTCCATACGTGGGATACCAAACGGCACCCTAGAAAACACTAGAGAGTAGCACAAAAACCACAGAATGCAAGTTTAAAACACTAGAGACTGAGAGAGCATTGGAGCAACACAAAAGTTAAAACCACAGAATACATTAAAACTTTAAAGTTTAAACATCATAGACTTCGCCGTTCGAACTTCGGACGATAAGATCAGTAGAAATTAGAATTTAGAATCATACTAGAGAAACGCAAGAGTCTGGAGATGACAAAATATGGAGCCTCCAAGGACCAAAACCTACAAGAGTCACAGAGTGTAGACTCCGAATGACAAAACATAAGTAGACACTAGACAGTAGACTACTAGATAGTAGAGTCTAGACTGTAGAGCCGTCAAGCTACTAGATACCAAAACCAAAACATAAGTGGGGAGCGTCTACTAGATACCGAAACCAAAACATAAGTAGAGAACCGAGGCTAGAGCAAAACATGATGAGCTCTAACACTCATTGTAGGCCACATCCTCATCATCATCATCATCATCATCATCATCATCTTCATCGTCATCGTCATCCTCATCCTCATCCTCATCCTCATCCTCATCCTCATCCTCATCCTCATGGACCTCCTCGATGGAGCATGACGTCCCAATATCGCTAGGCATGGCAATCGGAAGAGGAGACTCCACAACATCCTCTGTACTCTGTGCAATAGCCTCCTGAATCTCCTGCAAGCAACTGAAGCAAACGCTCCTCATCCTTCTCCTTGTTAAGCATCTCCAAAGTGACCTCAATCCTCTCATAGCCGCGGTCTTTGATCTTGCACAAGAGTCTCAAGTTGGTGTGTATGTAGACAAGCTTCTCGGTATGAGCAGGGAGTAGCCGATTTCTTCTCTTAGTGTGAATGAGAGAGAAGGTGCTCCAATTTCTTTTACAAGGAGAGGCACATGTCCCTTGAGAAAGCACCCTAAGTGCAAGAGTCTGCAATGTGGGCGTGCAAGCCCCAAAAGTCTCCCACCATTTCACACCCTCTTGCATTCTCTTTGGATCCTTCGCAATAGGATGAGCAAATGTCTTTCCTTCATTCATAAAAGTGTCCAATGAGGGTACCTTGCATGGTTAAATCTCCCTTGGTTTACTTGTTCAAGAATGTCATCCACCCATCATGAACCTCACTATCATTGTACTGTCCTCTTCCCTGCCAAACATGGTGTAACAAGTATCCCACAACATGCAGCGGTGTGTGCATCATATTCCATCTGTCAACACACAAGTCCTTGATCTCTTGCATCCTTGCCGTATCAACACTTGGCATGTTTTGAACTTGCTCAACCATGCGATCTGTAAGCTCATACACAAGCCCCATGGTGGCTCCTTCCCTATCAGCCAAACAAAGGATCTTTAAGATGGGGGCACAAATCTTCAAAATCAACTTGGCCTCTTGCCAAAAGGATGCATTAAATACAATGTCAGAGACCATTGTGGCCTTTACAGTTTTGGGAGGTCTTCATCCTCACAAATTTTGGATCAATCATAAGCGTGCGCACACCTTGCATACATCTGTCATCCACGAGACTAGCAAGCATGATGTAGTAGTAGGCAAAACGAGTGGTAGCGGGCTTCACCAAATCTTTCTTGCTCCTTTTTCTGCACTAGGAGCATTGGGGAGCAAAAGGGTGAAGAACTAGGCTGAATCAGCCCCTTGTCTAATAACTCCTCAACTTGGCCCATAATCTCTTTTTGCTGCACCGCACTAACCCTGTAGGGAGGTCTATTTCGTGGGCTACACCCGGGCACCAAATCTATCCGGTGGTCCTCAAGGCTCTCTGGCGGCAATTGTGACGGTAATGACTCAGAAAAACAGTCACTAAACTCTCACACAAATGATGATCTTTCTTTATCTAATACAAATAAATTTGACTGACAATTATCTGAGACATCACGTGCAAAAATCAAGTACACAGAAAGATGATTCTTTATTACAAAAGTGATAGCCGAAGCAGATACAATAGGGACAGACTCCCCTTTGAGCTTTACATCCAAAACATGAGTTTTGCCCCTACGCTAAAGGGTGATCGTCTTGCCGAAGGCATCCAACATGCCATGTACTCTGAACATCCATGGAATTCCAAGTAGCGCATCACACCCTTCCAATGACATGATATAAAATTCTTCTGTGTCTACATATGACTGAATATGCAGACGCAGCTTTCCAATAATGGGAGTAGCACACTCTGAGTAGCCAGGATATATATCGCAAACCCTACCTCTGCTGTGTACCCCATCTCTTCAGCTCTGATGCCCAGCTTCATAGCTAACTCTGGTGAGATAAAGTTTGCTTTGGCACCTGGATCAAAGAAGATGAGTGCCGTTTGATCTCTAACTTTACCCCATGCTCTGCATAACTCGATGGCATCTGTATTGGGCCTGTCACCCACCATATCTGGCACCAAACCTGTCGTGGGTTTAGGCTTCTTGCCTTTCTGGTCCTCTTTATCATCTGAGTCAGCTGGTCTTTTCCTTTGTGGACAATTGGTAGCAAAGTGACCAGGCTGCTCGCATATAAAGCATTTGTTTTCAGCCATTAGGACCTTCTTTTCCTCGAGCGACTTATGCACAAAAGGATTCCTTTTCTGTTTCTTTGCCCGCGCTCCAGAAGTCCTGAATGAATCCTTGTCTTTGGTGGACTTTTCTGACCCCTGTGACGCTTCAGGAGCCGTTTCACAAAGGGCTTCTTCGCTGAATTTTTCTTTTGCTGCCCTCCTTTCTTGCTGCTCGGAAACCCACTGTTCTCTCCTTTCAACAAGGCAAGACCAGTGTTAGCAATAAGCTGAGCGAGGGTAGCCACTCTGTTCTTGGTACAGTAGTCCCGAAGCCCTTTAGGCAGCCCACAACAATACTTCTCTATCTGCTCTGTCAATGGCACAAATTTATAGGAGGTCACTGAGAGTAAGGCTTTTACAAAACCTCCGATTGAATTCCTGTAGGCTCTTGCAAGTAGCAGCAGTGAGTTGGTGCCAATTTGTCATGACATCGGCTTCAAATTCATTTGACAGCCAAGCAGATGCAAACATTTGCTTGAAGTAGATTCAAGTGGCGGGTGCGTGTCCTTGCATTAACAATGTCGTCCACCATGTAAGCGCATTGTCTTTTAAGAAAGTGGCAACTTTCTTGACCTTGGAGGCCTCTGTAAAGTTCCCTCCTGCATAAGTTGTATCAAACTGTTGGAGGAAAGTGAGAGTCTTTGTCTTATCCTCAAAGCCACTAGAAGTGCTGAACTTTACAGATGCACCACCTTCTTTGTAAGCTTTCGGCTTTTCCAGTGTCCCCAAATTGTCATAAGGAATGGTCTGCAGCATGGGCACTGTAGTGGGAATCATCGGCATGTCTTGGCCATTAACATTTTGGGTCAGAGGTGCCATATCTGGCTGCTGTCCAGAAAAACCAGCCAATGCCAAAATGACCCTGTGGCACCCCAAACTAGCCTGGTTGCTCTGAAAACCTTGTTGCATGCCGATGCTACTATACATGGGGTTTGGCATCATGCCTTGCATACCCCCAAACACTGCTCCTGGCATGTACGGCTGACTTCCAGGCGCATAACCAGTTATACTCTGGAACACAGATCCACCCCCGAAATACCCAGGATGTACCGTGGGTGGTGGAAAAGCTGGATGCATTGCCTGGTAACCAATTCCCTGTCCATTCAAGACAGCATGCGGGCTCTGAAAGGTGGCGGGTTGAATTGGCATAACCTGTGGAATAGGCGTCCGAACCACTTGTTCAAGGACGGGAGGAACCTGTTTTGGAGCCCGTGACTCCGCAACATGCGAGTGTTCCCTATCCTGCTAAGACGCATGAAGTACTTGGGCTTGAGCCTCAACAAGCTCTGTTCGCGGTGTAGGTTGCCTATTTCGCTGTGGCACTGGTGGCGCTTGCAAGAACTCCACAAACCTTGGGTTCTGCACCAGTTGCGAAAACACATTCACCGCGGCAACTAGATGAGTCCTGGACGCATCATCCTCGAGTTGCCGAGTCATAAAGCCCTGTACTGGAGGGACATTCACATCAACAGGAGGTACAGAATGACGTGGCCGTGAGATCTCGCCAATCTCGAACACCATAGGATTTTCCTGTCTGTCCTTCGAAGAGGAACCCTCTTCCATAATGCCCTTCCCTTTGTCGACCATAGTGTAATCCCGCGTTCCTGTACTTCTTGCAAGGTTGTACCATACGTACTGTACGCGTCGTGACTGTACGTACTGTACGTCGTGCCGTATGGATAAATTTTTTAGGTACGTAAAAATACGTACCTTTGTAAAAAAACAATAAATGAGAGGAAATTTAAGAAAATTTTGTTTTCCTCGTTAGCGGTTTAACCAATCTATATCATGCAAAGTACTTGGGGACACATTACTACACACATTATCCACTAGAGATTCACTTAACTTCAATTACATTGGTGTGCTCTTTCCACAAAGGGTTCGTAGGTTTCAACATGATGAAAACACATGCTTTGACTGGTGTATTTTCTCGCAGAGAGAGACTCGAGAGAGGGAGAGGGGGAGAGAGAGAGAGAGTTGGGGGCAGGGGGGGGGGAGGTAGTAGGTACCTGGTTCTGCACAGTCTGCAAATGCCTTTCTCTGTAACGCTCGGCAGCGGCATTGGGCAGCGAAAAAATAACGCAAATCGATATCCAGATAGCCTAAAAGGGCTTTAATTTTTTTATAAAAAAAAATCACTGCACTGTACGATCCATACGCGTACTGTACGGATCAATACGGACGTACCGTACAGTACGCGTATGAGAGGGAAAGCTTGCATTCAATAGCTTTCCCTCTCATGTACAGATTGATGTCTCGGCAACAGAACCTTGAAACCGGCCCGTGGGGCGGTAGGCTTTGGCTTTCACCCGAAATTCTTTACTTTACTTTAGACACACACACAGAGAGAGAGAGAGAGAGAGAGAGAGAGAGAGAGAGAGAGAGAGAGAGAGTACTTTGCAAAGGGAACCTGCAACGGGAATTAACACTTACGCACACACACGGCTCGGAAGCTAGAATGCTCCGAGCAGACGCCGACAACTTGTAGGCCCCAAAATTGGCGCCCCTTTTGGTATTTCTTTACTCTTTAGGAGGGTAAATTACAAAGAAGAGTCTTGGGAATCCTTTAACTGTATCCAGCTAGATACCACCTGTTCTGGCAAAATTTCGGTAGCATAACAGCCCTAAAACTTGCCCGAAACCAATTCCTCTGCGGGACCTTGCTTCCACTGACATAAACCCTTTGATTCCTGCCCAAAAACAGTAAATTCAGCACGCTGTATTTATTGGTTTTTGCCCTGTTTTCATCCCTAAACAGTCCCTGAACTGCCCTCTAGTAGTGGGGCACTGTTCCCAATGTTTCTGACGCCCATATGGCTGAAAAACAGTCAAAATACAGCGCATAACCAACGCTGAAATCGCACCTGTACGGTGAGGTTATCACCCTCACCAGTGCCTGCTTTTGGAGTAGCAGTTAGCCACTCTTGTTCCTGCTCAGAGAGGCTCTTGCCTCAACAAAAACGCATGTAACCACACAGCTGTACATGAGTCAAATGAAGAGCCCTCTTGTGGTTCATCACATCACTGCACGTAGAGAAGAGAGAGAGCAGTGTGAGGTGTGTAGGACATGACTTCTTGCACCACACTGTACATGAGAGGGAAAGCTTGCATTCAATAGCTCTTAACCTGTGGTAGGCAACAAATGAGCCCTCTCCCAGCTTAAAATTCAACGCCCATTTTTCTACAAGAGGAAAGTGCACCAAATTGTGCCACTTGGTGCGTTTACAAGCAATTTCCCGTTTCGGGGTTGCCGCTTAAAAATCTCCCGACTGGTTGCCCAGTTGACTTTGCGGCAGAGTTCTAGAATGTTCCCCTTGTCATTCCGGAGATAACGATGCGAACAGATTTCATGGCCCAAAAGAGCAGTTCCCTAATTTTTAGGAGATGCTTCCGTTGGGCTCCCCACTGGTCTTCTGACCATCTATCCCCATTGGGACCGCATCCAAAAATGCAATGTGGCTTAACTGTCGGGTACTTTCTTTTGGTGACCCCACCTTGACTTTGTGCCCTTATTGAGTTCACTTCCTAGTATCCACCAACTTGCTAAGTGCGACGGGGAGACCTACATTCTTGAACTGAGCCTAGACATCCTCTTACTATACGAATTCCAGTGCACTTCCCGTCTGCAGGTGAAACTACCGTTCACATTGGCCATACAATGTCCGGCCATTTGCAACTTCAAAAAGAGGGTGTCAAAAATAAAACAAAAATCATTGGAAAGAAACCAACAACTAAGATTAGCAGTTGTGACGTCCTCGTGACATAGTTAATAGGTGCCACGTTCTCGTGACAACCAGTAACTTTTGAAGCTCAAAGATTGAGGAACCCACGAGGCAGTGTGGGTTGATGAAGCTTTTTTCACAGATTACCCCGAGTTGTTGGCGGACTAAAAAGAAGCCATGCAACTCGATACCAATACCTCACCTTGAAAAGGGGGGGATGTCACGTACACATCTAACCCTATGTGCATGTGGACAAGCTGACCTACTTCTAGGGTTTAGGAAGTGTTTTGGCACCCTTGTGAGCCTGTACGTAGGCTGTGCATGTCCAAGCACTTAGAGTAGCTGCATACCCTCTGATTGCACAACCCATGATCACTAGCATTATCATCAATACCCAACATGAGCATTTTCCACCGCATGAACCCTTTTTTGCCCAAAGTGCATATGAACCACCTCTTGCACTTATTTATTAATAAGTGACTTTTTATCAAATCATGGGGGCTAAATCCATATTGCTCAACCCAGCCTAATTTGGTTATATAAGCAACATCTAGCGCCCTCATTCCTAGCAGAGGACCAGAGCAGAGAGCCTCTCAACGACTAGCGCTCTTGGCGTTTTTGCATGAGTGACCAGCCTTGGCGTTTTGCATGAATGCTCAGCCCTTAGTGTTTTTGCATCAACAATCAGCCCTTAGCCTCGCGGCACAGTACCCTTCCCGCACCAAATCCTCCCCGGAAGACAGCCATCGCCGTCAGATTTCAGCCACCAACGTTTTTGCAAAGCATTGTCGTTGTCGCCGTCGTCATCGTCGCCTGCACAGTTGCAAAATTTAGCCCTAGACTAGCAATCGGTTTTCAGCCAGCATCAGCCTTAGCGTTTTTTCATTTTTAGCCCTTAGCCGTCGTCGTCAAGTATCACAACATCTAGAAGCATTGTACCAAACTTTGTGCAATCTAAAGAAAATTCCTCTGTAACAATAGAGAAGGGGGCCCTTGGAAGGGGGTTTGAGACTCCATCTGGTGTCGTCTCTTGGGATAGTTTCCTACGATGTTAAAATTCTCTTTTTCTTCTCTCTCTCTCTCTCTCTCTCTCTCTCTCTCTCTCTCTAACACTCTCATGCACTTCGCACTTAGTTTTCCACTCTCTCGTTGTTTTGGTCATTGCACACATTTCTCACGAAGTACGGAAGGCTCTTCCTTAAGAGCCTTCTGCTAAGAAAAAGGAACCTTGAGTACTCACTATCATTCACTTCCATTGCACATTACATATGTGCCAGAATCTGCTTAGGTACCAAGATTTCATCAGGTTCCTGATCCTCCAATTCTTGGTAATCCTTATTTAGCATATCCTCTGGCACATCACCCACAAAGGGTCTTAGAACACTCACGTGAAACGCATTATGAATCTTCCAAGTGTCAGGCAATTTCAACCTATAAGCAACGTCGTTGATCTAGTTAAGTACTTGAAAAGGCCCGTATTAACGCATGCTGAGCTTGGGAAATAACCTTTCCTTGCCCTTCATCTTCTGTAACCTTGCCTTTTCAAACCGTAAGAGTACCCAATCAACAGGTGAAAACAACAATTCATATCAGTGACAATCAACAACCCTTTTTTGCTTTTCCCAAGTCTTCTCCAAGGCAAGTTTGATTTTCTTATACGTTTCATCCATGTTCTCAACATATCGATCTGCTTCAAATTTTTTTTTCTTTGTGTGCAAAATGGGAGGAACCTTTTTGCCACCCTCAACAATTTCAAAAGGTGCCTTGCTTGTTGACGAATGCACCATATTGTTGTATACATAGTCAAGCATGGGTAAATATTGTTCCCGCTTGTCCTTATTATCTGACACATAACATTTCAGCAGATTTAAGACAATAGAGTTAGCTTCTGTTGACTGTCCATTAGTTTGTGAATGAAATGAGGAGGAAAACTTGAGCTTGGTGCCCATGTTTTCAAACAAGCCTCTCCAAAACAGGCTCCTCATACGAGGATCACCATCACTGACAGTGGACTGTGGCATACCATGGTACTTGAACACAGTGTACATAAACAATCGTGCCATCTGATCGGATTTTATCTTCTTCTTGACAAAAATAAAATGGGCATGCTTGTTGAACGTGCAAATGATGATCCATATTCCATCATTCCTTGTTGGCTTTCTTGGAAGGTCAAAGATAAAATTCATAGCAATACTTTCCCATGACTTATTTGGAATATGGAGTGATTGTAACAACCCTGGTGCCTTTTGCCTGTCAAAATTTGACCTTTCAATCAAGCATGCTCGCACAAAAGCATCCACATCCTCTGCAAATGGGCAACCATGAGCCCCCGAGGCACATATTTAAAGGCCCAAGCCCAAAAGCAAGATTGCTAAAAGCACCGCTTTCAAAAAACTAACACCCAAAAGCTTTGCTTCTCAAAAAGTTTAGTGATGTTTATTATTGGTTGAAAAAGCATCCGCATTTGGTGTTGCAAATTCCTTCACAATATGTGATTCGAACTGGGGTCGTACAGTTCTACCACGTCATCACTTTCTTGTCTTCTCTGTCCAGGCCGATTAAAAATTGCCACGCCATCACTCTGTGACATATCCCTCCCCTTAAAAGAAGAGTAATCACCCTCGATTACACTTGCAAGAGATATAGTAAATAGTAAACCAGCTCAATAGACACGAATCCTATGAATACATGCATTTAGCCGCTCAAACCTGCACTAGCACATCGATCACCGAACAACTACAATCACATTCACATCGTTATCACCGTGGAGATATTTAGACATGAATCATGATGTGTGACTTATTTAGCCATTGCATCCAGATTGCATTGATCTCTAACAGATGTTTTGATGCACTGACCCTCAAACATGCCAATGATTATGGTGTTTGAATATCATGCATCCACACATATCATAATCCACGTTGGATTTCAAATAACAGTCTACATTCATATAGTTCACATTTATATGCAACCAAGCAATAGTCATCTCATCTAATCCAGAATTGTTGATGTACTAAGATCACTATCTAGCCATCTCATCCTTTCAGAACTTTTGATGCACTAAGATCAGTACCTAGTTATCTCATCCAGATAGAGCAGTTTATGCAACAAGATCACATTCACATCTTTGTTCCCATTACGGCCTTAGACATAAAGCTGTGACTTCAATGAATCATTTAACCATCACATTTAGATCCCACTGATCTCTAGCAGATGTGGAGATGCACTAAATTCATCATATCAATCATCAGTGACTAGAGACAAATGCTATAGTCATTTCACCTTTCATACTCAAACAAACACACATTTGCAAAATTGCAAGAGTATAGTAAGCAATCAGCAGTTGCGAGCATGCAGAGAAACCTTTAAGTAGAATAGTGTAAGTCTACACTATCGATGATTAATCTAAAAATACATAATCATAACTTCCCTTGCCAATCGTGGCGATCTGTTATAGCGAGTGGAGTCTCCCCTCATGCATCAGACAAACACGGTGTCCATTGTATGCTTGTGCAAATTCAAAGCCCCTTTATGGAGAAATATTACGTCCTATTTAGTGCACTGGTCCTCTACGTCGTGGGATGACTTGCACTTGGACAATTGTTGCACTCAAACCATAATATGGAGCATAAAGCCAAGGAAAGAAGGGACACAGACTCTACCCACACATGCATACTTTGAAAACACAGTGTGTATACATGTTCCACAACCACAAACTACAATATATTTACGAACAAGCCAATAACAAATGAACAACATAGAATCATAATCTATTAATTGCAAATTAAATGGATTACTTAGCTTTGATACCAATGCTAGCACTCTGACTAAACCACGTCAGCTACTAACGTGCTCTTGAGGAAACGAGGCTTGGCTCTCCAACTAGCTATAAAGGGAATAATGAGCATAACATACTCATTACCGGGCTTTATGTAGGAGCTCGCCTACCGAGTGACCCATACCAGCCCAACCATATGTGTGCTCTAACGCGGGTGCTTTCGCCCTTGAACTCTGCACATACGTGGTGGTGCACTTGGGCAAGTGGGCTCGATGCTTTACCAACCTCGCATAGCCATTACTGGTATGTAAAACCACCTCAATTTGAGGTTGATGAGTACTTTGTTGGGCCTGATTCTATTACTTAAAACCATTATTTCTTAGTGTCATGGAGCATTGATTTTGGGATTGTTTGACTTTTGAGCCTTGCATATGTTAAGAACTCTCTACAAGGAGAACTTCATGTAAGCTTAACAAGGTGAATAGGTATGATAAATAAGTTACGAAAAAAACGTTGTACATTATGGGTAATCACTACCAGTATGAAAAATACGTGAAGTGCTGACTTCAAATAGACGTACTTGTCTACGTATGCATGGTTGCATACATGTAAATATGCATGCATACACATTAACATGCATGCACATGTATGCATATATACATACATATGTCTACAACCTAATATACATGCATGCATACATGCATGTATGTGTATTGCTTGAGTGCGTATAAGTAACAACAAGTACGTTAATTACTAATACCAGTACGCGTATTTATCATAAGTTATGGGAAGAATGATAAACACGAGGTCAGAATGCAACCTTGAAGCTTAAAATAGAAGGTGGTCTCTTCTATCAAGTATTTGTATGTTGTTCATAGTAGGTGACAAGAGGACTCACTGCAAGACGTAAGAGTGGTTGTTTCCTTCTTTTGGCACTCAGCCTTGCTTTGAGTATATGGTAAGGAGTATATGGTAAAGGGTTTTAGGGTTTGACTGTGACCTTTGCCTTTATATTTGTATAAATCTTGTTGCTTGGCTACCATAGGGTATCTATAGACAAGGTGAATGGTTATAATGAATGCCTCAAAAAGTATTTATGTTGGAGGCTTTCTAAGATAACTTATATCAATCGCCTTTGTGGTGGGATTATTGCATTTGGTCCTCACTTTGTGATAGATGTTTTACTCTTGTGGTTTTGCATTTAACCTGGTTATGTATGATGAAGCACTCTATGCTTGTGAAACCCTGTGCTTCTAAAGTTAGTGGAAAGAGCCAACAGAAGAAACCCAACTTTAGAGTTAGAAAAACAGCATAAGTCAAGTTGCATTGAACAAGAAAAACTAAAGAGAAGCATATGTACAGGCAGTAGGCCCCCGGGGGAAAGGGGGGCAGGCAAATGGCAAGCATGTATGTAATTCTACTTAGAAATTTGTTATAAACATTTCTTGTTTGTCACGTCTTAAAAGTTGAAACACACTGTTAGGAAGCTGAGATTAAAACATCATAATCAAAACTTTGATTTAAATATTTATCAAGGTCAAAATTGCCCGATTTTAACAGTAAATTAAAAGGGAAAATTACCAAAATAACTTAGAAACTTACAAGGTAATTGTTAGAGTGGAAACATAGTGGTAGGAAGCAGAGATATAAATATCATAATTAGATTTTTAGTTTAAATATTTATTAAGGTCAAAATTCCCTGATTTTGATAGTAAATTAAAAGGGGAAATAACCAAAATAACTTAGAAAATCACTTTTGTCCCATGTCTTAAAAATTGAAACTTCTTGTTTCAGGTTTGCGCAAATCTATATGTCACTCCTGACTCATTGTACTTGCTTACCATTGCGAGATGGGTTCAAGCGCTTGGATACAATCTTCAGGTAAACTACCTTAAATTTTGTTTGATAGTCTGGTTTTGTATCTTTTTAATCCTGCAGTTAAAATGGGTGAATGGTATGCCACTCAACCAATTTTTGGGCACTTTCCTTGAACCATCTTATGTTTCAAAACTTTGCTTTGCAGTTGTTCAGCTTTGAAGAAGGGCCACTGCGAAAGGTGTGGGAAGAGCAAGGTGTACTTGTGGAACGGTTTAGCTCAAGTCCAGGGGGCCTTTATGCTGATTGGTCAAAGTAAGATGCCTGGTCTTGGTATGAGCTTTGCTCATAGCAAAATCAGAAATTTATGAGGTAAGATGGAATGGAGGTTTCATCTGATATTTGGGCCTGATTGATAGATTTGAAGGAGTGATCGTAAGCTCTTTGGATGCCAAACATGTTTTTACAAGGTAAGCCCTTTATTTTCAATGCCAATTTTTCTTTCACAAGTCAAACTCTGTTCTGCTCAGCACAGTGACACGTTCCCAAGTGAATTATGTGCGGCAATGTGACAGGTCGTACACGGGCATTGCGATAGGATAGCTCTAGGATGTGACATGTGCTCTTTGTGATGTGATTCTCTCTGCGAAGGCCCTAATGTAGTCAAATTCTGAAGTTTCATGTGAACTTCCATAGTGTTTGTGTGAAACGTGATGATGGATGTTTGTTTAGTTGACAGCTTTTTGCAGGAGCCATTCAAACGTACAGTAGTTATTTGGGCCATTTTAGAAGACACATTGGGCAAGCGCCTCAGCCTGTATGAAAGAGATGGGCCAAGTCATTTGATTTATGAGTGGAAGCAAACATTTGCACGGGCTGATGTTGTGGTGTTCCCTCATTATTCATCAGCAGTAAGACTTCTTTGTGCATATAGAGATGCAACAAGTTACTGAGCATGGAAGTGTGTTTTGATTAAATTCATGACTTGCAGATGATGCATACACTGCTGGATACAGGGAATTTTCTTGTTTTTCCTGGATCTCCAAAAGATACATGGGATGTAAAATCATACATGAAGTTGCAGAAAAGAGGGAATGTAAGGCAAGCTCTTGGGTTTTCACCAAGGGATACTGTTCTTACTGTTGTTGGAAGCCCATTCACATATAAAGGAGTCTGGAGGGAGCATGCCATGATTATGCAAGCAGTTTTGCCAATCTTTGAAAAGAATAAGAAAATGAACAGAAAAGATGATCCTGCACTGAAGCTAATTTTTGTCGGCAGCAATTCTGGTAGGAGTTACAGCAAAGTAGTACAGGTAAGAATATTTTGTGGATTGTGCATTAAAAACACTGATAATTTTTACCCTACTTCATGTTAGCTTCCGCAAATAGGCATGTCAAGAGCTAACATGGTTGCTTGAGTGTTACTCTTTAGGAGGAAAGAGCAGGTATCAAGTGATATTGACTTGTGTGTTTTGGCAGGTAATGGCAAGCCATCTAGGAGTCGAGGATGGGGCAGTCTCATATTTTAAAGATGATGTAGATGATGTCATTGGTTTGCTTTGGGCAGCAGATGTCGTTATTTACAGCTCTCTTCGTAAGGAGCAAGAATTTCCACGCATTTTGCTCCAAGCTGTTGCACTTGAACGCTTTGTCCTAGCTCCCAACCTTACAATTATACAGGACTTTGTAAGTATTCAAATGTGTTGTTATAGGTTTATGTGCTCTGTTTGAGGCGTGTAATTGCCAAAGGAGTTGCTAGGAGGTGTTTGCATGAGGCCATGAATTTAAGTTCAAATATTAGTAAATTTTCTGAACGTCCTCAATTTTTTGGAATAACTTCTCTTACAAGTCGCAATAAAGTTTTGGATGGTCCTTCAAACTGTTTACAGAAAGGATAGGATTCTTGCATGTGTCGTACTTGACACTTGTGCCTGTGCATGGTAACTTGCTTGCAAATGACTTTTACCTCACAGTGTTCTTGGCTTGCAAATTACGGCTCCTTCCCCCTCAAAAACATACTCACGAACTTTTTGTAAATGCTCGGTAACTTGCTTGCAAATGACTTTTACCTTACAGTGTCCTTGGCTTGCTAATTACGACTCCTTCCCCCTCAAAAACAACACACTTTTGATAAATCACTTTGAATTACTAGTGGGAAACCTCAACATGAGGAAAACCCACATAGTATATCATATACAAGAGAAGCCCAAGTGCATAGCGAAGAAATGCGTAGTCAAATACATCTAAGAAAAGGGCATACTATGACGGGTCACTCTCCTGTAGAGATAGACAATCATAAAGAGACTGATACAAAGATTGTCTAAAGAAGGAAAAGGTCTGAATTGGCAACCTACCAAAAACAGACTGATTTCTTGACTACCAAATCCTCCACATAGCCTAGTGCCGGAGCCAATAAAGAAAAGGTCTATACTGTTTGAGAGCAGGAGCATGAATGCCAAAAAAATAAAAAATGGTTCCCAAAAGACAGAAGGGAAACGAGCTTGAAGAAGACCTGCTATATGATCCAGCAAATTGCGAGAGGCAATACATTCCATAATAGATGAGGAACCATTTCAACAGATGCACCACAAACGTAACAAAGAGACGATGTCACATGGTGCCTTTCTAGAATGACCCAATTGGAAGAACTGTTAGCAAACAACGCCATAGAAAAAGCCGACATTTTAAAAGCATCTTACTGCTCCATCTTGAGTCATTTCCTCCACCACCATGATGCATTTGCCAAATGCTATTTGCATAATCCAGAACCCATCGTCCAGGAAGGAGGAAAGTTTAAACAGAATACACAGAAATCTGAGGTAGAGACAAAGGACTACGAGAAGGAGTGGCCTGATATAGGCTCCAATCTACCAATCTTTCCGACTTATTTTGAGGAGGAATAGGCTCAAAAAGTGCCAACAAATTCTGAATCTTTCTCCATAAAGGATGATAATGATAGCCCAGGTCAGATTTAATAGATAGCAGTTAACCTCTGTCATCCAGTCTATCTTTAACGACGTACACACCTGTCAGGTGCAGCGGAAGTGTTTAAGGATTTAGCTCGGATCTAGTACTCCGCACAAACACAAGGGACACTTTACTTCACTTGCAAGAATTGAACTGAACTGAATGAAAGAGAGAGACAAAAGAGAGAGAGAGAGAGAGAGAGAGAGAGAGAGAGAGAGAGAGAGAGAGAGAGAGAGAGAGAGAAAAGAGACGCCACCGAATGTTGGGTCCCAAACCCTCAAGGGCCCCCTTGCTCTGTTGCTAGAGCAAGTACTTTCTTTATTCTTGCACAATGTTGATACAATGACTAAATGCTGAGATGCTAATGCTAATGGATACTAATGCTACTGATGCTGGGTACTACGGGGTACTGCTGGGTTCTATGTCGACGACGATGATGCCGACGGCGAGGTACTGATGGAATCTATGTCGACGATGATGATGTCGATGACAAGGTACTGATGGGGTCTATGACAATGACGACGACGAGGTACTGCTGGAGTCTATGTTGACGATGATGATGTCGACGACGAGGTACTGACAGCCATTTCTCAAAGCTGGAATTCAGAGGCTGCCTTGTTGGCTAGGTCCTTCTCAGGTATCTTCACTTGATTTTAGGCCAGCCACTCTATAGTAGCTTCCTCATACCATTCCATGAGCCCATCCACTATAGAGATGTAGCATTGTTGATCTGCTGGCTCAGCATGTGGAGGATACAATGCTGGAAAGAAACGAGGTAACTCTACTTCTTTGACAAGAATGGAATACAAGGGTGCTAGGGAATCAAGAACAAACTCCAAAAAGTTCATTGTCATCTAATTCTCCTGTTGCATCATCTTCCTGGAGATCCGAACCAGATGAAATAGACTTTTCAGATGCATCTCTTGCTTTCGGAGAATCATACTAGTCTTGGGTCCGTGACTGCTGGTTGCATGATTCTCCAGTAATGCTTTGACCCTTAAATCCAGAACTCCTCTGGCACTTTGCATTTGTATCAACATTTCTTTGATTTGAAGGCATATGTCCTTCATGCACTGATATGTTGGTTTTGTGCCTAAGAGCATGTCTACTTGTAACCCTAGGGATGTAAGGTTGCTAGTGGTGTGTCACATTGTGATGTGCCAACCATTGAATATTCCTAATTGGGTGAGATTGCCTGGGTATGTAATTTTAGTGCATCGAGACACTTGTTACAGATCAGCGCGGTCTGGGTATGATGGCTAATTTTATCAAGAGCTCCGATCTAGAATGAGAAAACTGATTGTCCCTTGGAATGTCCCTCGGAATGACCCTTGGAAAATTATGAGCTAACTTGAGTTGTTTTGCAGATATACGGTAATCGCGGACCCAGACCCAGCCCTAGCCAACCTATATATCTCGGCCGAGGGGCCTGAACCCTAAGAGAAGAAGTAGCAGAAGTTCTCACCAACTTACAGGCTCGCACCGAGTGGGCCAAACAATTAAAGATGTTACCAACTTATGGGACCCCGTTCGATGGGGCCCATAATAAATAAAGCAAGACCCATACACACACAAAAAAGGCTTGTGTAACAAAGTGCTGATGTGGCATGACTTGCATGGATGCTCCACATATTGCGCTGACATGCCACGTGGCAGACTGTACGACACTCCGCGATTTGCGCTGCTGTTGCTGACGTAGCTAGAGTACGAATTTTCACTTTTCAGGCGCAGCCAGCTTTTGGATATCAGATGCTTTTTAACGTGAAGCTTTTCATTGTAAACTGTTTTTCAAGGCCTTGGGCCTTTAAATAGAAGGGTGGGCTCTCTTCTTTGGCTATCTATCAGGAGCAGGAGCATTGCTAGCTAAGGTGCTTGTCAAATTCCTAGGCCAAGTTTTCTCTGAGCTCCTTGATGGTGGCTGGAATGCTAACCTCTGCAGAACTCAATTATGTTCGTGTACTGGGTCTTCTCGCCTGGCTTAGTCCTGCGATTCAGTAGCCTTGGGGCAGCCTCATCAGGGCAGTCACTACCCTCTGCAAATACTTTCAGCTGCTAGTGCAGCAGCACCCTGTTTCCTAGATGGAGGCATTATGGGGTGGGGTTAGTAGGCCTTCGAAGGGCAGCCGATGGTTGCCTTCTTTAGAATCAGCTGCATGTGTGTAGCAACCTCTCTTGAGGTGTCTACAGGCAGCCTGCACCCTCCTCTTTGAGCATGCCGAGCAGAATGGGAAGTGGCATCTTTTGTTGGTGCAGAACTGCAGGAGAGAAAGAGCGGCCCTATTTAATTCTATGGCACTCACATACTGCAGTCTCCTAGGAGGCTGCCAGCTAGGCAGGCCTCTTTCTCACACTAGGGATGCCCCTGTTGACAGCCACTAAGGTCCTATTGTACAAGGTGGCAGTTCTCTATTGGGGAGAACATTGGCAGAAGTTTCCTGAGTCTCTCGGCAGTTGCATAAGGAGGAAAGCAGGAGGGCAGCCTCCTCGAAACACCAGCATGATAGGCAAATCAGTGAGCAGTTTGAATCTTGATACCAAGTGGCACTTGCTGGTTGGCCATCCAAGGGCAGCCGATCACAAGGATGAAAGAACCTCCTGTGTGGGGTGCCTAACTTAGGGGCTAATGCAACTCGGTAGAGAACTCCGCTCTATTGTGTCATGTCTTTAGTGCTCTTTCAAGTTCAAGTGTTATCAGTTTTCAAGTTCAATCATGTGTTTGCTGTGGATTCACCGCCTCGCCAGTGGCTTGCAGGTTACATGCTCCACTGCTTTGCACGACCTGTTTCCTGCTGCTGCTACTGAGGGCTGCACTGTCTTAACTTCCTCGTCGGCACTCTCCCTCTAGCGATGACTCAAGCGCTGGTCGTGCATATGTTTCGTGTAAGAGCTCCGATGTTCTATGAATGAAAGACATTGATCTAGCAAGAGCCTCCACCACAATGATCTCAGCTTTAATATTCTCATGTGGCACTGAGGCTTTTGCTTGGATCAGCTTGGAAATCATGGATACAAGTGGTCTCTCCATGGATCTCCATCCATCATATGTGCACCCTAATCTACTATGATGATCTAGGCTAGCCTCCCATATCTACACCTTAAAGAGCATGGTTGCATAGGAGTCTACGTACTCCACTATCATCTGCCCATATGTAAAAATAGGTGCTGATCTCCTGACCCACTTTGCTGTAGTATTGAATACCATCACCTTGGTTTTGCCAAGGTTGATGGAGAGCCCACTATCATGTGCATAAGCATTTAACGTATCAAGATGTCTCTGCGTCCCCTTTAGAGAGTGTGACAGGGAGAAGGGGGGGCGGGTGGGGGGCACATGCAGCCTGTCACACGAGCGCACCCTGCTCTTCACGACATGCTCGTCGCTCAACAACTACTCGCGAAACCCAACCTTTGTGCGGGTCTTCTTGTTGTCACCCTCGTCTTTGTTGCCGTCCCTATCCCATCCCGTCGCTTGCACTTGCAGTCATGAATTGTCGCCATGTTCACCATTTGCTGCAGGTTGCACACTTGTGCATTGCTTCTCTTCCTTGACAGGGGCTTGTTGGTGATGCATCTTGCTAACGCTTTTCCCTCTCCTTACCTTGCCACTCTTCACAGGCACCGTCAGTTCATATTGGCTTGGTCATTACAAAGAAAGGTTTCCGGCCTTGTCAGCTCTGTCACCACCAGTTTGGCCCTGAGTCTGTTCGTGGCCGCCTCTTGCCGAGAGGCACCTGGCATTTTAAATCTTGTTTGGGTGGCTTTACCATGCAATGCACGCTATCAGAAGACGGGTACCACCTGCCAATAGAAAAGAACAGACTTTTAGCACTTCAATAACAATTGAACTGAGAGAGAGAGAGAGAGAGAGAGAGAGAGAGAGAGAGAGAGAGAGAGAGAGAGAGAGAGAGAGAGAGACGCGACACGGAGTGGCGGAATTCCACCCCAGAGAGTATTGACCCCAAACCTTGGCACCCCTTTCGGTGTTTCTTTATATTGCATCAACATAGTACAAGCCGGTACTCCAGATTTTGCACCTTCTCCAGGAAGCTTGCCAGAGAATGAGCCCATGGCCTCATGTTTAAAGGTCCTAGGCCCCAAAAGCAGTTTTACATGAAAAGCCTTCAAACTCAAAAGCATCTGGTCCAAAAGCAATGCCCAAAAGCTGCCAATGTAATTTACGGAAATCTATACAGCCTGCCACATCAGCATGTCAGCACAAAACGCGAAAATCCGTATGACTTGCCACGTCAGTAGTGTCAGCATAGTTTCTGGAGCGTCCATATTGCTACCACGTCATCAGCTGTGCGCATGTGTGTGGGTGGGTTCTGCTTTATTTTAATTTCTTTATGTCTTTGGGGCCCCATCGGACGGGGTCCCCATAAGTTGGTAGGACTTCTTCTTCTGTTACTTGTTCTTCTTAGGGTTTAGGCCCCTCGGCCAGGATCTGCAAGTTGGCTCCATTCTTCAGGGCTTTGACACGTCAGCAATTTGTGACGCACGCTCGCCAAAGCAATAGGTTGCGATGAGGGCCTCCTTCGGCAATGTCGTGGAAACCACTTGGAGGGGCTCCCGAGTCTTGCTTCAATTGGGCCTACAGCAGACGCTGCAAGCAAAGGGCCGTACATCGAATCACGGTTGCTTGTCTTCATGGCTAGTGAATATGTGGTACAAGCTACTAGGCTGGTCTGCTTTTCTTTGCTTGTTCTTGAAACCACTTGGAGGGGCTCCCGAGTCCTGTTTTAGCTGGGCCTACAGCGGACCCTACAAGCAAAGGGCCCTACATCGAGTCACGTTGCTTGTCTTCATGGCTAGCGAATATGTGGTACAAGTTGCTAGGCGGGTCTGCTTTTCTTTTCTTGTTCTTTTCTTTTTACTTGGCTTTGTTTTGTTTCTTTCAGCTTGCATTCCTTTCTCTAGTCTTGTGTGTGTGTGTCGGGTGTGTGTGTGGAGCTTGGTTTCTGCATGCTTTGTTTTCCTCGTGCTCTGTTGCAGGCTTTTGGGTGGGTGGATGGGTGAGTTAGTGAGTGTGTGTGTTTTGGGGGGGGGGGGGGGGGTCTGCTCTAGAGCATGATTTCTCGTTTGATCTCATTGGTTTTATTTTTGTGTTCTCATTGTGTTCCTTGTGTTTCCGCATTGGTTGTTGGGTTTGCTATTGTTGGCTTGCTGCTCTGCTCTCTTCTCGCTCTACCAGGTTTCTACATCAGGTTTCTAAAAGATTGTTGTCATCAGAACCTCCTTTATTGCCTTCTTGGAGTTCCCTCCCCAACTCTGCTCTTCATGAGCCACCTTCAACAAGTGGATCGGTCTTTATCCTGGCTCTGATAGCTCCTTATCTTCTCCAGTGCAATGCTTTGTTGCTCATCTAGTAGCATCCTCCTGCAGTTTCTTGGTGATGTCAATTACCTCTTTTCCCTCATCTTGGTCGACTGTTCTCTCCCTTCTGTTTATCCATTGTCTTCAACTGTGTGGCCCACCTCGCATTCAGGTCTTGGTGTTTGGGGATACTTCATTACCAGATAGAGTTACTGTGGCTGTGCGCAATCGAGACTACTCTCTCCGGATGGTAGTCACTGGCTGCCCAAGACAGTGCTTACGCTGTCACGAGATGGGACACTTGGCGCGAGATTGCCCCACCCAACCACGACATCGGCCGCAGCAACAGCCGGCCCGCAGCAGTCATGCTCAGCCACGTGGTTAGCGTCAACAGCCGGTTCCTCCTTCTCACCCATCTACTACTCAAGCACCTCAGCAGTCTACAGGCGCTCCTCGAGCTCCAGCCCCTCCTGTTCCTCCCTCCGCTTCAGCTCACACTAAGGGAGCATAGCAGACAGTGGGTCGTAATCATTCCTTCCGTTCTCGTCAGCAACCAGCAATGCAGCCAGCTCCCAGTGTTACCTCTCCAGCTCCCTCTCAAGTTTCCACTACCCCCTTACCCCCTGCATCTCCTCACCATTCTTCTTCTTCCGGCAGGACCACTTGCCTCTGCTAGCAGCTCCTTCACCTGCAGTTCCTCCGCCCGCTCCTTCCCCTCTGCCCGAGGTCCCTGTTCCTATGCAGATGGATCATCCACCGCTCCTTCTCCTCCTCTTCCTCTCGCCCTTACTCTCCCCCCTCCTCCTCCTGGTCCTCCTCCTCCCTCAGCAGCTCATACATACGTCTTACGCAGTTTTCTCAGCTCTTGCCCTCTTTCCCGGGGCACTCATCAGGCTGAGATGTGCGGTGACTCGGAAGGACCATTGCGGGTGCAGCTCTATCTTCTGCATCACAAGACAGGTTGTGTTCCCTCTTTAGTAGGCAGTTGCTCTCAGCCTACCCATTCCTTTTTCCTTCCATTCCACGCTGCTCCGGAATGGTCCGAGGATCGGGTTCTACATTTTGTGCACTCACAGACTATGGCTCAGCTTCATTTATGGTTGTCTCCCTCCGCTCCTGATGTTTTGTCTCCTCACTACCCTTCATGTATTGGTGCTATGGAGTGGAGTGATGTTTATGCTTGCTATTTACTGCCTATGGTCATTCATGTATCCTCAGATGTGGTGCTTCCTATGTCTGCGCATTTGGGGTGTCAAAGTTGCAGCATCGGTAATGCAATGTAAACAAGCTGAGGTCCGCAGTTGGTGCAATGAGACACCATATCTTAGAGAGGGCTTGCGAGTAGCTTTCCTACCGCCTGAAGCCCACCCCTTGGATGGCCCAACTGCCTCCAAGAAGATGCGCAGTTAGTCAGATTCTATTCACACTCTTTCATGCAGTCTATGGATTTACATGTAGTTTCTTGGAATGCTAATGGTTTACAGACTTCTCGGGTAAAAGGTTCCCGTAAGCTTTTACTTCGCAGAGATTTACACTCTCATGTAGTGGGCACTGTGGATATTTTGCTAGTACAAGAGCATAAGATTGCCACTCCCTTTGGCAATCTCATGCCCTCGGGCGCCCGCACTTTTTGGGAGCCTGCTCTGGGCCTTCATGGACAGAGTTGCGGTGTATGCATCTCAGTGGGACCACGTTACTTGGCCTCAGTTCAACAGCATGGCACCCTTGTCGCTGGCAGAGCAGTTTATGTTTCTATTCGGATTCGGGAATCTATCATTGGTTTTATGTCAGTCTACGCACCCACTACTCCTCGGGAGAGGGCTACATTTTGGTCCTCTTTGGTTGCTGTTCTACCTGCTGTAGACTCTTGGGTTGTTGGAGGCGACTTCAACAACATTGACAGTGATTCTGATTGGCGAGCCACCACACCTCCAGTTCTATCATCCATCTCTCCCGATGAGCAGCCAGCTTGGGATCGATTTCTTCTAGCTACTCAGGGCGTTGACGCCTGGCATATACCCTCTTTTGGTCACCACCCTGCTACACTTCATTACTCTTGGGGGTTTCAGAGACAGCAGGGGAGATTATTAGAGCGTCTTGATCGTTTTTACATTGGCCCTTGGGCAGCAGCTCTAGGCGGATTCACTACTATATGGAGAGGGACCAGCCTCTCAGATCATTCACCCATCTCATTGTTTATCTCCTTCACTAGATCCTCTGCACAGAGGAGAGGCTGCCGCATCCCTGACAGTGTTCTCACCACTCCAGTATTGCAGCAACAGATTCATGACTTATGGTCCACGGAAGCTTCTTATTGTGGACCCCCTGGAGAGTTTCTTGCTTATTGCATTACTCAGTCTAGTATTTATTGCCGTGCTCAGACCGCTATTATTTATCGTCAGTTGAGGGTACACGAGTTTGATCTTCACATCCCTCTTGGTTCCACTCAGCGCTTACTCGAGGAGTGGCCTCCGGATGCTTATCTTTCTGGTAGACAGACAGAGCTCAAGGAGGAGATTCGTCGCGTACAAGTCGTAGTTTTGAGCTTTCTCGATCTGTCCGCCAGGGATGTCCTCTAGCAGCATATCTGTATCTGTTTGTAGGAGAGATTATGTCCGACTTTCTTCGTGCTTAGAGTCATGTATTTTGTGGCTTGACCATGCTAGTACCTACAGCTCCAGACCTTATCGATCAGGAGTTTGCTGATGATACTATGCTCATGTTACGCTATTTGCTACCTGCTCTTGATGCCATGCGGGAGGCCCTAGACGTTTTTTGCATTGCCAGTGGTGCACGCATTAACTGGCATAAATCCTATGGGTTATTGGTTGGTAGTGATGACATACCTACTTGGGGGGTAGCTGATGGTTTCACATGGCTGCGACCGGGTCAGACATGCAGATATCTGGGCTTTCAGGTTGGATTAGATATTACCTCACAGCAGCAGTTTGCACCCATGCTACAGTTTATTCACAGGAAGCTATGCCATTGGTCTTCACGTCATCTGTCATTGGCTGGCCGTGCATTGGTGCCAACCAGGTCATTCTGGCTATAGTATGGTATACGGCTTCTTGTTGGATGTTACATTCTGGTGTGATGGCTCCTCTCCGCCGCCTAGTGCGGAACTTTTTATGGAGTGGCACAGACGGGACTATTGATACCCGTGCTCGAGTCCGTTGGCCCATGATCATTCGTCCTAGGTCAGAGGGAGGCCTTGGCATTATTGATCCAGAGTTACAGAGCCGCGCCCTTCTTACCAAGCTCATTGTTCGGGGTCTTTTTCTCGGACAAGAACCTTGGAAGATGCTTCTTCAGGCCGCTCTTTGCGCAGTGACTCCACGACTCAGCACTAGAGATGGTCATACTTGGCAGACAGGGTACCGTTTTCTCTTTACTGATGCCCCCTTGTCCACCACCTCCCTCTCCCCCTTCATCCGATCACTACTTCAGATTTGGGTTTCCATGCGACGGGCTATCATACTATCACCTCCCTCATGTCGTGAGGAGATTGAGCGCCAGCCTCTCATTTCGAATGCTGCAGTTCTTGATTCTTCGGTTGATCCACCCCGTCAGCTTGGAGAGCGGACTCATATTGATTGGGCTGCCTGGGACGCCAACCCTGCTGCCTCTATGTGGTTGTTTAATGAGACACGAATGCTAGATGCTGGTTTTGTGGCAGAGCATTATGACATTGGTCGAGGGGTGGCAAACAGATTGCTTGAGATTGATACCGCCCTTCCTTCACAGTGGGATGCAGTCATGAGAGGCACGGTTCAGATGCCTCCCCATTGTGGCTGGGAAGGCCTCTTTGCTCAGAGCACTCTCTTATTAGTTCGTTTAGACACCATGCTATTCATAGTTGATACTGACCAGTCTGAGGGGATTCATGCTAGATTGACATATGATGCCACCTTTCCACACCCTATCCTTCCCGGAGCTCGATGGGAGGCCATTAGAGTAGTTGGCTCCCGCGGTAAGCGTCGTTGTGTTGACCCTCGTTTCGCTTCCGTTGATGCTGCACTTTGGAGGCTTTGGGTGTGGGAGGGTCGTGCCCTATCTCAGCTATATTGGGACCCAAGAGAGTGGCATTGGCCTCACTCTAACCCTACATGTGCACCTGTATCCTTCTTTGAGTACACTCTCAGGATTGGACGGTTAGCATTGATGAGACAGCAGCTAGAGCAGCCCACTCGTATGCGTTTCTGGTTACATTCAGGTCTCTCTCATGCCTATCTGCAACAGTTTTGGTCCGCCATCTGGGATTTACATGCGGCTCGTCGTATTTCCTTTTTCATGTGGATGATTGCGCGTGCGGGACTTCAAGTTGGGACTTGGCTAGCTACTCTGGGTCATGATCCATTATGTCCTCGCTGTCCTTTGCGACTCCCTGAGTCACCTACACATTGTCTTTGGTCATGCTCAGCCTCCCATGTAGTGGCTTGCAGTTTGCTTTCTACTTATCAAAGCAGGTGTTTAGCATGGATTTCTTACTTGGGGATCTGTCTCATGGTTGATGCCGATGCCCGGCCCCCATCTTTTTTTACGAGGGCTCAGACACAGATCCAGCCTTTATGCTTACCTCGGCTGGTTATCGGCGAGGGACTTTGGCTATGCTACCACAGATTGCTTGGCAGGGGGATTCTCAGACACGTGATGAGGTTTTTTCAGTCATCACTAGTATTACACTCTGGAATGTTTGGAGAGCTCGTTGTCTCCACATTCTCAGTGCGGCTCCACAGCTCCTTCAGGGTACCCTCACTACCATTTGGCTGGATATCATTCACACCCTGATTTGGCAGTGGGATTCTTCCTCAGGTGCATCTCGAGCAGCCGAGGCGCGCCGTTTTACCTTCCTTCGGCGTTGGGCACGATCCCCACTCTTCTTCACACTTACAGGTGGACAGATTACGTGGCATTATGCCCCTCCTCAGTGGTTTCTCCTCCACTCGTCACACCAACCACCATGAGATTGTTTTAGTCGATTTGTCACTATAGTGGCTCTCCTCCTTACATTCAACTTGTACACCCCACGTGATAGGCTATTTTGGCATCCACTGGGGATTATATTGTACTCAGTAATATACAGCCTTGACTTTTTCAGAGAGAGAGAGAGAGAGAGAGAGAGAGAGAGAGAGAGAGAGAGAGAGAGAGAGAGAGAGAGAGAGAGAGAGAGAGAGAGAGAGAGAGAGAGAGAGAGAGAGAGAGAGAGAGAGAGAGAGAGAGAGAGAGAGAGAGAGAGAGAGAGAGAGAGAGAGAGAGATGATGAAATGAAATGTTATATTAACGTCTTCAAAATGCCAAGGTGACCTATGAGACCAGAATGTTACAATGTGGTGGATCTGATACAAAGTCAGAGTAACAAAATCACAAAATAAAAATACTATGGAGTCCTAAACTGGTAGGTGTGAACTAAGCAGCTAGCTGGGATAGCTAAATCACAAGAGATCCAGCATCGGTCTCTGGCGGATCTCATCAATCTCCTCCATGGTTAGCAGTCTGACCGAGTGTCGTGCATGTCGAGCCAAAGTGATCCGAATCCTCCGATGTAGCCTCTGTCGATGCTGTGTAGTCCTCCACAATCGTGGGCGTCTGGATCTCCCCAGCTCATTCGCTCGGTTGATCAGTGTGCCTCAGAGGGTGTGAGGCGACAAGCTCTACTATGGTAGTAGCTCCTCCGGGTGTCCAATGTCTGCTCTAAAGAAGTCTGTGATGTGTCTCTGAGACTGGCTAGCCTCTCCTCTCATCAGGCTCTCTCTGTGTCTGCACAGCTCGAGCAGAAACAAACCCAGGCATCTCTAATCCTGGTACCTCATGACTTTGGAGAGTGGTCCAAAGCCCTCTCTGAACAAGCAGTGGAAGCGGCCTCGTATCTCGTAGTAGTCGGGGCAGTGGCATGTGTAGTGCAACTCTGTCTCAGCCTCAATGTCACACAGGGGGCATGTCCTGGCCTTTGTTGGTACTCCGCTGTATCTCCCAGCCTCGATCCGCAGCTCGTGTGAAGATGTGCGTATTTGGCCAATAGCACATCGTATCCCATGAGACAAGTGGGTGTCCATGTATCTGGCACAGTAACACGGAACGGGCGGAACGGGGGCATTTCGTTCCATAACGGCGTTCCGAGCAAGGCCGACCGGGGAAACGGCTACGGGAATGGGCGGACGTTCTGGTTCCGGAACATAACAGGGGAACGGCGTTCCAGCCGGGCGGAACGGGACGGAACGGGCCGGAACGTTTGGCGGCAGTTTTTAAAATTCGAATTTGGGCGGTAGTTCTTAAATTTCAAAAACAAGCGGCAGTTTTTGAAGCGCCCATTTTTCGGATGGTTCACACTAGAGGTGTGTATGTGTTGGGGGGGGGGGGGGGGGGGGGGGGGGGGAGGCGGGTCTTCACTATTTTCTCCTATAAAAGCTAATCGACACCCCTCACAATTTCATAGCCCTCACTCTCCCGCATTGCTACTTGAGTCTTGAAGCACCACTCTCTCCCTCTCACCCTCCCTCTCAAGCTTGAAGCTTGAAGCTTCAAGCCTCTCTCACCCTCTCTCTCAAGCTCGAAGCCACAAGCTCTCAAGGTTGAAGCTTCATCCCTCTCGCAACTTGCAAGCTCCATTCCAATTTCCTTCATCGCATCCCTCTCTCAAGCTCCATCCCTCTCTCAACTTTCAAGCTCCATCCCTCTCTTGAGTTTCAAGCCTCAAGCGTCGAGTCTCAAGCGCCATCAATATGGCACAAGCTTCCGCATCAAACGAAGGTCCCTCGGTTGGTAAGAGAGGAAAGAAGGATGAGCCTTCGTGGTGGGATGAGGTGCACTCCGAAGTCTTGGGCAAAGAAGGCGGTGCAAGATCATGGACGTGCAAACTATGTGGATTTCGACGCAAATCCGGGACAAGCAAGGTTCGAGCACATCTCCTTCACATAGTGGGGGAGCAAGTGAAGCTTTGCAGTAATGTGACGGCCGAGAAGAAGGAGCTTGAGATCAAGGATGCCATCATAAGAGCCAAAGCAAATGATCGACCCAAGCGGAAAGCCATTGACCCCAATCACTTGGTTTTTCCTTCTACTACCACTCATTTGCACGCTTCCGTTGGAGGTAGTAGTGCGGCGGCTCAATCATCATTTCAAACGAGCACTCCCTCTCATCCCACCCATCGTCAACGAACTCTAGATTCGTCATGGGATCCCAAAAAGAAGGAGGATGTGGATGCCGCCATTGCCCGCTTTTTTTATCACGATCATATCCCTTTCATAAAGGCTTGGTAAGTTCCAAGTTCTCCATGCTCTTTCATATCATGACCATAACTAGTATGTTTGTTTTCCAATTTACATTGTCTTCTCTTTTGACCTTTGTGACATGTACATTGTATAGGTCGGACTACTTCAAGGCAATGTGCACAAGGATTGGGGATTACGGGCCACGCTACGTGCCACCCACTTCAGAGGCCCTCCGTACTACTCTTCTTGATAGAGAGAAGGCCGTTGTGGAGATGGCAGTCGTAAACATGAAGCGACAATGGGCCAAGTATGGAGTGACACTCATTGTAGATGGATGGAGCGACACAAGGAGGAGATCCATTCATGGGCTTGTGGCTTATCGCAAGGGAGAGATGTACTTTGCCACTCACATGACGCCACAGAAACAGGGAAATCCGCTAATGTGCTTGCTGGAGAGTGGGCGTTTGCCATAGAGATCATTGGCCCAGAGGTGGTGTTGCAGCTTGTCACGGATGGGGAGGCATCAAACAAGGCAGCCGGCGCCATTTTGGAGGGCATGTATCCCCGCATCAAAGTGTCATTTTGTATGGCACATTGTCTCAACAACCTTTTAAAGGATATAGGGCGCCTACCTTGGATTGAGCCTCTCATTACAAGTGCGTCCAAGCTAGTGTCCTTCATCAATAATCACAATCTCCTTCGTGCTGCATTCTTGAAGTGTACTCCGTACTGATGAGGGTCTCACAATACTTCAAGAGAACCTTGTCCCCTGACCGCTTCGCCTAATGGTTCATCGCCTATGCGAATGTCAGAGTGCAGTGCGGCAGACCCTCATCAGTACAGAGTACCCTTCCTCATCCTACGCAGGTTCAGTCGTAGGGATCTTATGTGCAAGCAAGTCAGAGGATCCCCAGTTTTGGGAGTCACTAAAGACTATAAGACCAAATGGTACAGCCGGTACTCCACTTGCTTCGAGTAGTTGATGGCATGTAACCTTGCATTGGCAAGGTTTATGAGGCCATGGATCGCATGGTGGAGGCTCTCCAAACACTTGAGCCAGATACAGATAGATTTGAGGAGATTAGCCTGCTTTGTCAGAGCAAATGGGATGCCTATGCTTCCCCTTTCCATGGTGCGGCTTTTGTGCTGGATCCAGAGTTTCAAGGTGCAGGATAGGAGCATGACGAGGAGGTGACCAAGCAATGGAACAAGATCTTGACCATGTTTCACCCTGATCGAGAAGAGCGCCGCAAAATCAAGGATCAACTTGCTATGTATAGGGATATGCGAGGATCATTTGGGCTTTGCCGATGCCCAAGTTGATCACACCAAGATCTCCTCAGTTTTGTGGTGGCAGGACTATGGCTCAGATGGGCCAGAGCTTCAGCGACTAGCTATCCACATCCTCAGCCAAGCGGTTAGCTCCTCTTGCTTGGAGCAATTGTGGAGTGTTTATAGCCACGTTGCATCCAGGAAGAGAAACCGACTTCCAATGGAGAAAGCAAATGATCTTGTATTTGTGAGTGCAAACTTGCGTATGCTTTGCAAGTCGGCATCCAAAGTATCAGATCCCTTTCTATAGTGGGAGATGGAGGCAGAGGCGGAGATACTTGGGGAGGGTGGATCTACAGAGGTTTTACATGAAGTGGATGATGCGGACGAGCCTGTTGGGGATGAGGATTGGGATGACATCCATGATCTCCATGACACCACTACAGATTGGCAGGCTGGCTCTTCTGCCACACTCGTCCTTGAGCCTTGGCCCTTGACATGTTTCCATTATGGCATTTTGGCATCTATGTATTGAGCTCTTGAGTCCATAGTGGCTAGTCTTTACTCTTGAGCCTCGACTCTTATCTTTTCTCAGTGCTTACCTTTTTGTAGCGCCTTGGCTGGCCTTATAAGCCACACTTGAATTTATAGTCATAGTTTTTTAAGTTTTTAGTCCGTCTTTTTTTCTATTGAGCTCTTTAATCTTTGTACTTCCTAGATAATGTTATTTGTGATGCGGTTAGTATGTTATGAGGTGTCTACAACCCAAGTAAATTGAATTTACATCCGCAACCACTAACGCGCGGCGCGCACAAGCGACATGTTGAAACTTAAAACATGCTTGAACATGATTCTAATTGTCCAAGTAGGTGTTAGAAGCTTGGCTTATAGTTGTTTCCTAACTTATAGGCTGTTTTGAGGCTAATTTCAGCGTTTTTTGGTGGACCGTTCCGGCGTTCCCGTTCCGGTCCCCGCCTATACGTTCCGGTACCGCTCCAGAGCCCCCCGTTGTCGTTCCCCGTTCCTGTTCCAAGTAACTTTGGTATCTGGGCCTCGTCACAAAACCGTCCTCCGTAAGCTGGAGAAGATACTCTCTGTAGAAAGCCATCTTCGTGCCTAGCTCTTGTGCTGGCCGTATCCATGTCCTCCTGATGTCTAGCAGAGTCAGGTCCTGGCGGATGAACCTGGTGATCTCAAACTGTGTAAGAGTCAGAGAGCGTGCATCCAGTGAGTACTGGAAGGAGGGCAATCTGTCTATGCTGAACCCATGTGCCTGAAACCATGATGTTATCTCCCCATACCAACATGCTGTATCTCCCTGCAATGGCTAACTGACGAGAGGACTGAAGTGCAAGGCGGGCGTATTTGTCTCTGGGAAGTTCCCACATGCGGTGTATGAAGGAGACAGATCTGGTGAGCGCCTCAACCACTAGTTGGGGGGGGGGGGGGGGGGGGGGGGGGGGGGGGGGGGGGGGGGGGGGCAGCTAGCTCTGCTCGGATAATGGCACGTGGTACTGAAGCCTTGGCTCTAATGAGCCGCGAGATCATAGAGACCAGAGGCTTCTCCATGCCCCCCCATCCATCAGTGCGACATGTTCTCCTGTGATGATCCAATGAAGGCCCCCATATGTCAGCTCCATAGAGAAATGCAGAAGCCACCAGAGTGTCAAAGAGCCAGAGCTTCGTCGGAGGCTCTTGAAACTAAACCTGTGAACACACATCCTCTCCAATCTACCCAATGCCGCATGGGCTCTTGTCAATCTAGTTGCTGCTTCTCTCCTCAATGAAAATGCTGGTCCACTAAAAACCACTCCAAGGTAAGTGTAAGCATCTGTATACTCCACTGTCTCCTGGCCGTATGTAAATGCGGGTACTGACCTCCTGATCCACTGTGGGGTGGTATTAAATACCATGACCTTGGTTTTACCAAGGTTGAGAGACAAACCACTTTCATGGGAAACCTATGCAAAGCATCCAAGTAAGTTGCATCCCCTCCGGAGAGTCGGAGATCAACACAATATCATCAGCATATAACAATAGTGGAATCCATGTCCCTGCTAGCAGTGCACCTCTATCACCATCTCTCTCAATGTAGTCAGAAACCTCATCCACATACATACCAAGTAGAGTAGGAGAGAGCGGGCAGCCCTGCTTCACCCCAATAGTGGAGTGAACTAGTGTAGATAGACCCTCTGAGGTGAGTGTAACAAACTTGGACACTCCAAGTCAAGAATCAACCGCGACAGCAGCAAATAACCATTTCAAAACAATTCACAGATCACAATAGATTTGCACTGGCCCGGCGGAGTTCCGTGCCTAGAGATATTGGCCCCAAAGACTGGCGCCCCTTTCGGTATTTCTTGTTGTATTAATCAATCATCAAAGTACAAGAGAGCGGTTAGGGTTTCACTCTCAGACTCTGCGTCCAGATGCTCTGAGAAGTGAGGCCCTCACCACTAATTTAAAGGTTACAAGGGATGCCCAAAAGCAGAGCCCCAAAAGCTTTTAAAATCAAAAGCATCAGTTCTCTCTCTCTCTTAGAGAGTCTTTTCTCTTTTTTTTTTTTAATAAAAAAAAACAAAAGCAAAATTCGCGTCGCTCATCATTTTCCAATTTTTTTTATTTTTTATTTTTAAAAAAAATAATAATCTGCCTCCGCGATTTCCGGAATTTAGGGTTTTTGGCAAAAATTAGGGTTTGCAGGAATTTTAGGGTTTCTGGCAGGAATTAGGGTTTCTGCTGTCCGCCACGTCATCACTTTGTGACATACCCCCCTCTTGAAAGCATTGTAATCGACCGCGATTACGCCTGCAAAACCGACAAAAGCCATAAACCGTCTTAGCAGACACTGACTGTTAGTACCTACGTACTAGGAACACACATCTAGCACATGTACAAAATCGACAGTCACATCACACGACATCACAGGACATCACCAGACATCACAGGACATCACATGACATTCAACATTCATTCGGATCTTAGACCATGATTTATCGGCAATGTAGCTAGCAATCACATCTAGGTCCAATTGGGACCTCATCGATGTCCGATTGACTAACCCCTATTGCAACCATGTCTATTCGAGATCAATCAGACCAAAATGCTGCAGTCATTTCGTCTATCAGTTCCTGTACTCACAAGAAGTCAAGAACAAATCAGTATCATAATCAGGAATTCCATTTCATAAAGTCATCCAGCAGAATACTGTCAGCTCTCAGTATCCCTGAAGCTCAAAGAGACATCAGTGACTTTAGTATCAAAATCGAGGCATCTGTTGACAAAGGAGTGGAGTAACTCCCCTCTTGTGCATCCCACTGCACCAGATCTTCGGCCAAGCTGAATTCTGGGTTCCATTTGGAGTAGACTATGCTAAACCAAAAGCATCGAGGTAAAGTTTCACAATCTGAGGAGTATCTGCTAGGTCCTCCTCCTCCATCCACTTCGCATCAAGTGCAGGATAATTCTTGAACTTAACCAAGAACCGCCTTCGAACTTTACCCTTATTCTTCGTATCCTTATGTGCCAAAATCTGTTCAGGAACAAGGATCTCCTCGTTTTCTTCCACTTCGGGTTGCTCATCAGGCTCCCCATCATCAGGCACATCACCTTTAAAAGGTTTCAAGAGATTCACATGAAATGCATTGTGAATCCTCCAAGTATCTGGCAGTTTCAATCGGAAGGAGACTTCATTTATCTTTTCAGTAATCTGGAAAGGGCCGTAGTATCGCATACTAAGCTTTGGAAAAAGCCTCTCCTTTCCCTTGTTCTTTCGTAGGCGTGCCTTCTCAAAACGTAAGAGCACCCAATCATCCTCCTTCAATTTCATGTCGCGACGATGGCGATCCGCTGCCTTTTTCTCTCGCGAACCTTGGCAAAAGCCGTATCCAAATCTCGCGAATATTCATCCGCTTCAAATTTCTAATCTTTCGTGCTCAGAAAGGATGGAACCTTCGCAGCAGTTTCAACAATCTCACATGGCATCTTCCCCGTCGAAGAGTGTATCGTGTTATTGTAGGCAAATTCCACCAAAGGTAAGTTCTTTTCCCATTGAGTCTTCTGATGCGAGATACAAGACTTCAATAAATCTAAAATCACTGAATTGGCAATCTCAGATTGCTCGTCAGTCTGCAAGTGGAACGATGACGAGAACTGCAACCGCGTGCCAATGTTCTCCCAAATTGCCTTCCAAAACAAACTCATAAATCTAGGGTCTCTGTCGGAGACAATCGTCTCAGACGTGCCATGTAATCGGAAAATCATCGTGATCATTCTGTATTCTCGGGAGATCAAAAAAAATGAAATCCATTTCATTATTTTCCCAGGGGCAGGTGGGTATGGGTAAAGGCTGTAACAATCCCTGTGCCTTATGCCTGTCAAACTTGACCTTCTGGCATACCAAGCAACTGCGCACAAACTCTTCCACATCCTTCTTCAGTCTCCGCCAAAAGAAATCTCTCTCTACCCCTTTCATGGTGGTAGCAATGCCGCGGTGACCCGTAAAAGGTGGACAATGGCAATCAGTCATAACCTTTTCCCTCAACGGCTGTGTAACGCACAACATAGTCTTTTCCATCAAGTAGCCTTCCCGAAGGGAGTATCCAGCTACTGTCTCCCCATCCCGTATCCGTGTGAAAATATCTGCAAAACCTGTATCTGTGGCATACTAGTCGACCATATCCTCGAAGCTCCTATGATGGATCGCGGAAATAGCCAGAACCAACGGTTTCCGAGACAAAGCATCTGCCACCACATTCTTCTGTCCCTGCACATGGATAATCTGGAAGTGGAACTATGACAAGATGTTCGCCCACCGCATCTGCTTTTCCGAAAGCTGCTTCTGTGACAAGAAGTAGCGCAAACTCTGATGGTCTGTAAAGACAATAAAATCCGCTCCGAGTAGGTAATGCCGCCACTGAGTAAGAGCATGGATAACCGCCAAAAGCTCTTTCTCATAGATCTGTGCTGTCATCTCCGGCCTAGAGAACAAACGGCTCTCGTAAGCTATGACATGGCCTTCTTGCATCAAGACCGCACCCAGACTACGACCACAAGCATCACAATATACTTCGAATGACTTCTGCAAGTCCGGCAAAGTCAAAATAGGTCCCGTAGTCAATTTCTCTTTCAATGTCTGAAAGGCAGTCACCTCTGTGGGTCCCCACGAAAAAGGTACTCCTTTTTGTGTCAAGGTATGCAAAGGGGAAGCAACCTCTGCAAACTTTCGTATGAACCGCCTGTAGTACGAACATAGTCCCAAGAAGCTTCTAACTTCATGGACATTCTTCAAGTCGGGCCAATCACGGATATTCTCTATCTTGGCCGGGTCCATTCGCACTCCTGCTGCTGACACAATGTGTCCCAAAAAGTGTATCTCTGGTAGGAAAAAAATTCACTTTTCTTTGCATTAATCACTAACGTGTGATCTCGTAATGCCTGAAAGACTTGAAGCAGATGATCTCTCTGTTCTGCCTCATTCTTGGAGAAAACAATGATGTCGTCAAAGAAAGTGCCAACAAATACCGTGTACTCTCGAAAAATCATGTCCATCATCCGGTTAAATGTCGCAGGAGCATTGGTTAAGCCAAAAGGCATCACCAAAAACTCAAATAACCCAAAAGTCGTCCGAAAAGCTGTCTTGTAGACATCTCCAGGCGCTATCCTGATCTGATGATATCCACTCTTCAAGTCAATCTTGCTAAAGCACAAGGATCCCTGTAACCTGTCGAGTATATCATCGATCCTAGGAATCGGAAATCTGTTCTTGATGGTGATTTCGTTGAGAGTGCTATAATCGATGCACATTCTCCAAGATCTGTCTTTCTTCAAAATCAACAACACTGGAGAGCAATACGGTGAAGTACTAGGCTGGACAAGACCCTTTTCCAAGAGGTCTTTCACTTGGTTCATAATCTTTTCATTTTGTACTCGGCTCACACGATAAGGTGGCCGATTCGGTGGCGTGCTTCCAGATATCAGATCAATGGTATGATCTTCAGGCCCTCTCAAAAGCAATCGGCATGAGCGTGGAGAAAAAAAATCTTGGCGTTCTTTTCTTCAGGTCAAAACATATTCAACCTTTATCCATCGTTCAGTTCTCCCAAAAGAATGAGTAAGAAAACTGAAGTTCATCAAGTACAATCTCTAAGCCCTTCATTTATCAAAGTCGCTTTCTCGGCCCGGTAGTCAACCACGGCGTAGTTCTTGTGGTACCAAGGGATCCCGAGTAGAACGTCACTCACGTGCCCTGAACACCCCTGTCATTGCAAACGGAGTTTGCCAATGCTCGGTGCAATGGCAACATCCCATCCGAGTACCAGTCGAACTACCTCCGCCTGTGGCATCAGTCTGTCGGGCGTAGTTCCAAATCGAGCCGCCAATTCCAAGTGAAAAGAAGTTGGCCTTGGCTCCTTCAAAAGAGCTTCCTGATCCTTCACTTTGCCCCAAAAAAAAAGCGGCAAAGTTTGTACTTTCATTCATTTGATTCGGTGCAAGTCCCACGCCATGTGGTACCAGTTCTGCTTTTCTATCTGCCTTTTCTGCCACATTCCTCAGCTGCTCTCGAACTCTCACACCTGTCGTCGTCTTTATCATTCTGTTCTTTCTGTGCCTTATCAGGGCACTTTGCGGAAATATGTCCATGTTCCCCGCATCCAAAGCACTTCCCCTCTCTAATGAAGCGAGCTCTCTCCTCAGGAGTAAGCTTGGGTCGTGCATCCTTTTTTTTTCTCTGGGTTGCTCTTTTTCATTCTACTTTCATTCCCAGAAGTCTGTTTGGCTCGTTGTGTCATGGCCTCATCTGTGGGGTAAGTCAGACTGCCAGAGTGAATGGCAAAGCCCCGCTTCGCATGACTCATCAACTCCTGAATAGAAGCTGACTTCTGTTCCAAGCAGTGATCTCGGATCTCTGTAGGTAGACCCAAGGTAAACCGCTCAAATTTGTTCTCTGAACGAGATCTTCTTGAATGAAGAGGCGGGTAGAAAAGAGCTCCAGAATCTTTCACAATAAGAATTCACTGTATCGCTCTTGGTCATCCGGAGATGGTTCCAAGCAGCTCGTATATCTCGCTCAAACTCTTGAGTCAACCAAGAAGAAATAAAAAGCCTCTTGAATTTCAGCCATGTAACCGGCACAGTCTTGCTTAATAGAAGCGTGGACCACCAAGTGCGAGCATTCCCCTTAAAATAAGAGGCAGCTCTTCGAATCTTGGAGTGCTCTGAATAGCGTCCTCCCGCGAAAGCGATGTCAAACTGCTGTATAAAAGACAAAGCCTTCGAAGCATCGGAGTATCCCGAAAAAGTATCAAACTTAAGTGCTTGGCCACCTTCCTTAAACTCTCGAACTTTCTTGCTTTTATCTTCGAGAAAGTCATACTGGTTGGCTTTGTAAAAATTCCTCTTGTTCGCATAAAAGTTTCCGTTGTCAGAGTCTGAACTGTCCGTAGACGAGTCCTCTGTAGAAGTGTCACTCACTGGGCGAGATTTAGCCTTCTTTGCCTTTTGCTTGCCCTTTCCAAAGCGTTGCTTCTTGCTTCGCTTTTTACCTTGTCTGTCTTCTTCGCTTGAATCCGAGGAGCTAGAAGAACTGTCAGAAGAAGAAGAAGAAGAACTGGGTACTCCTTCAAATCGAACACGCTTCTTCCGTTTCTTTGCTTTGTCGACCCAAATATCCCGGGAAGTCAGTACCTTTGTTCTGCTTTTTGCCGTGCTTTTTGCCGTGCTTTTTGCCGTGCTTTTGCACGTCAATCCGTGCATCAACCACGTTCTCCAGTTCCTTCTCCGTATATTTCTTGGAGGTAGAAGGTTTCTTGAGAGCGGGTTTCGGGAGTGGTGTTGTGGTTCTCTGCCACTCCATCTGTACCTCTTTCAAAGAGGTCTGGTTCATATATTTTACCATCTTCGGGTCCTTGGCAAAATTGAGCATCATCTTTGTTGCATCGCCAATCAATTGACGACGCTCCATCTCTGTTTGCTCCGCCTGAGTAGGCCGAGGCGGGCCATACTCTCTGTCTGAATCTTCGTTGTGATCCCAGCCCGCATCTCCAGATGCAGAGGGAGTCGACTGATCATTGCCTGAAGCCATAGGTGCCGCGGAAAAAAAAATTCGGGGATCGGATTTCCCGTAGAAGAGAAATCGGCCGTGCTCTGATACCACTGTAACAAACTTGGACACTCCAAGTCAAGAATCAACCGCGACAGCACCAAATAACCATTTCAAAACAATTCACAGATCACAATAGATTTGCACTGGCCCGGCGGAGTTCCGTGCCTAGAGATATTGGCCCCAAAGACTGGCGCCCCTTTCGGTATTTCTTTTTGTATTAATCAATCATCAAAGTACAAGAGAGCGGTTAGGGTTTCACTCTCAGACTCTGCGTCCAGATGCTCTGAGAAGTGAGGCCCTCACCACTAATTTAAAGGTTACAAGGGATGCCTAAAAGCAGAGCCCCAAAAGCTTTTAAAATCAAAAGCATCAGTTCTCTCTCTCTCTTAGAGAGTCTTTTCTCTTTTTTTTTTTTAATAAAAAAAAGCAAAAGCAAAATTCGCGTCGCTCATCATTTTCCAAATTTTTTTATTATTTTTTTTAAATTTAAAATTAATAATCCGCCTCCGCGATTTCCGGAATTTAGGGTTTTTGGCAAAAATTAGGGTTTGCAGGAATTTTAGGGTTTCTGGCAGAAATTAGGGTTTCTGCTGTCCGCCACGTCATCACTTTGTGACAGTGAGTACATGCCCTACTACTAGTCTGTACAATGCCATGATCCCCCAAATGAGCTTTGTGGGTACTCCCATCTCCTGTAATCTGCGCATCAATCTAGCTCTGGGTACTGTGTCAAATGCTTTGCGGAAGTCCACAAAGCTACAATAGATCCGTCTCCCATGGGATCTACCCTCCTCAATGATGGCCCTGAGTGTCAAGATATGGTCAAGAGTAGAAAAACCTCTCCTGAACCCTACGTGCCAGCTGCATGCATTCCCTCCCTCTCTGCCCATCTACTCAGTTGCTGCTCAAGAATGGATGCGTACAACCGTGCCAATGTGTGTCCAATCATGATAGTGCGATAATTCCCAGGCTCCATAGGGTCTCCTCACTTGAAAATAGGTACAATCGTAGATAGGCTCCAAGTATCAGGCAAGCCCTCACATATGGCACGGTTAAACATAACTGCTAGAAGCTCTGCTAGTAGATCTCTGGCATGCTTGAAATGCTCAGCCACTAAGCCATCACGATCATATGCTCTCCCAGTCCTCATCTTGTCAATGGCCTTGTTCACCATCTCAGTGGTGAAAAAAGCACATGTGCGTGGTGTAACAGACTTGGACACTCCAAGTCAAGAATCAACCGCGACAGCACGAAAGAACCACTTCAAAACAATTCACAGATCACAATAGATTTGCACTGGCCCGGCGGAGTTCTATTCCTAGAGATATTGGCCCCAAAGACTGGCGCCCCTTTCGGTATTTCTTTTTGTATTAATCAATCATCAAAGTACAAGAGAGCGGTTAGGGTTTCACTCTCAGACTCTGCGTCTAGATGCTCTGAGAAGTGAGGCCCTCACCACTAATTTAAAGGTACAAGGGATGCCCAAAAGCAGAGCCCCAAAAGCTTTTAAAATCAAAAGCATCAGTTCTCTCTCTCTGTTAGAGAGTCTTTTTCTCTTTTTTTTTAAAAAAAAAAAGCAAAATTCGCGTCGCTCATCATTTTCCATTTTATTTTTATTTTTTTCAACCTCTGCGATTTTCGGAAATCAGGGTTTCTAGCAAAAATTAGGGTTTGTAGATTTTAGGGTTTTTGGCAGAAATTAGGGTTTCTGGTGTCCGCCACGTCATCACTTTGTGACATACCCCCCTCTTGAAAGCATTGTCATCGACCGCGATTACGCCTGCAAAACCGACAAAAGCCATAAACCGTCTTAGCAGACACTGACTGTTAGTACCTACGTACTAGGAACACACATCTAGCACATGTACAAAATCGATAGTCACATCACATGACATCACAGGACATCACATGACATTCAACATTCATTCGGATCTTAGACCATGATTTATCGGTAATGTAGCTAGCAATCACATCTAGGTCCAATCGGGACCTCATCGATGTCCGATTGACTAACCCCTATTGCAACCATGTCTATTCGAGATCAATCAGACCAAAATGATGCAGTCATTTCGTCTGTCAGTTCCTGCACTCACAAGAAGTCAAGAACAAATCAATATCATTATCAGGAATTCCATTTCATAAAGTCATCCAGCAGAATACTGTCAGCTCTCAGTATCCCTGAAGCTCAAAGAGACATGAATGACTTTAGTATCAAAATCAAGGCATCTGTTGACAAAGGAGCGGAGTAACTCCCCTCTTGTGCATCCCACTGCACCAGATCTTCGGCCAAGCTGAATTTCTGGGTTTCGTTTGGAGTAGACTATGCTAAACCAAAACATCGAGGTAAAGTTTCACAATCCGAGGAGTATCTGCTAGGTCCTCCTCCTCCATCCACTTCGCATCAAATGCAGGAAAGTTCTTAAACTAAACCAAGAACCGCCTTCGGACATTACCTTTCTTCGTATCATTATGTGCCAAAATCTGTTCAGGAACAAGGATCTCCTCGTTTTCTTCCACTTCGGGTTGCTCATCAGGCTCCCCATCATCAGGCACATCACCCTTAACAGGTTTCAAGAGATTCACATGCAATGCATTGTGAATCCTCCAAGTATCTGGCAGTTTCAATCAGAAGGAGACATCATTTATCTTTTCAGTTATCTGGAAAGGTCCGTAGTATCGCATACTAAGCTTTGGAAAAAGCCTCTCCTTTCCCTTTTTCTTTCTTAGGCGTGCCTTCTCAAAACATAAGAGCACCCAATCATCCTCCTTCAATTTCAAGTCGCGACGATGGCGATCCGCTGCCTTTTTCTGTTGTTCTTGAGACTCCTGCAAAGTCTGGCGAACCTTGGCAAAAGCCGTATCCAAATCTCGCGAATATTCATCCGCTTCCAATATCTAATCTTTCGTGCCTAGGAAGGATGAAACCTTTGTAGCACTTTCAACAATCTCACATGGCGTCTTCCCCGTCGAAGAGTGTATCGTGTTATTGTAGGCAAATTCCACCAAAGGTAAGTTGTTTTCCCATTGAGTCTTCTGATCCGAGATACAAGACTTCAATAAATCTAAAATCACTGAATTGGCAATCTCAAATTGCCCGTCAGTCTGCAAGTAGAACGATGACGAGAACTGCAACTGCGTGCCAATGTTCTCCCAAATTGCCTTCCAAAACAAACTCATAAATCTGGGGTTTCTGTCGGAGACAATCGTCTCAGACCTGCCATGTAATCGGAAAATCATCGTGATCTTTCTGTGTTCTCGGGAGATCAAAAATGAAATCCATTGCAATACTTTCCCAGTGGTGGGTGGGTATGGGTAAAGGCTGTAACAATCCCTGTGCCTTATGCCTGTCAAACTTGACCTTCTGGCATACCAAGCAACTGCCCAAAGAAGTATCTCTCTACCCCCTTCATGGTGGTAGGAATGCTGCGGTGACCCGTAAAAGGTGGACAGTGGCATTCAGTCATAACCTTATCCCTCAACGGCTGTGTAACGCACAACATAGTCTTTTTGATCAAGTAGCCTTCCCGAAGGGAGTATCCAGCTACTGTCTCCCCATCCCGTATCCGTGTGAAAATATTTGCAAAATCTGTATCTGTGGCATACTGATCGACCATATCCTCGAAGCTCTTATGATGTATCGCAGAAACAGCCAGAACCAACGGTTTCCGAGACAAAGCATCTGCTACCACATTCTTCTGTCCCTGCACATGGACAATCTGGAAGTGGAACTGTGACAAGATGTTCGCCCACCGCATCTGCTTTTCCGAAAGCTGCTTCTGTGACAAGAAGTAGTGCAAACTCTGATGGTCTGTAAAGACAGTAAAATCCGCTCCGAGTAAGTAATGCCGCCACTGAGTAAGAGCATGGATAACGGCCAAAAGCTCTTTCTCATAGATCTTTGCTGTCATCTTCGGCCTAGAGAACAAATGTCTCTCGTAAGCTATGACATGGCCTTCTTGCATCAAGACCGTACCCAGACTATGACCACAAGCATCACAATATACTTTAAATGACTTCTGCAAGTCCAGCAAAGTCAAAATAGGTCCCGTAGTCAATTTCTCTTTCAATGTCCAAAAGGCAGTCACCTTTGTGGGTCCCCATGAAAAAGGTACTCCTTTTTGTGTCAAGGTATGCAAAAGGGAAGCAACCTCTGCAAACTTTCGTATGAACCGCCTGTAGTACGAACACAGTCCCAAGAAGCTTCTAACTTCATGGACATTCCTCAAATCGGGCCAATCACGGATAGTCTCTATCTTGGCCGGGTCCATTTTCACTCCTGCTGTGCTGACACAATGTGTCCCAAAAAGTGTATCTCTGGTAGGAAAAAATCACTTTTCTTTGCATTAATCACTAACGTGTGATATCGTAATGCTTGAAAGACTTGAAGCAGATGATCTTTGTGTTCTGCCTCATTCTTGGAGAAAACAATGATGTCGTCAAAGAAAGTGCCAACAAATACCGTGTACTCTCGAAAAATCCTGTCCATCATCCGGTTAAATGTCGCAGGAGCATTGGTTAAGCCAAAAGGCATCACCAAAAACTCAAATAACCCAAAAGTCGTGCGAAAAGCTGTCTTGTAGACATCTCCTGGCGCTATCCTGATCTGATGATATCCACTCTTCAAGTCAATCTTGCTAAAGCACGAGGATCCATGTAACTTGTCGAGTATATCATCGATCCTAGGAATCGGAAATCTGTTCTTGATGGTGATTTCGTTGAGAGTGCTATAATCGATGCACATTCTCCAAGATCCGTCTTTCTTCAAAACCAACAACACTGGAGAGCAATACGGTGAAGTACTAGGCTGGACAAGACCCTTTTCCAAGAGGTCTTTCAGTGGGCTCATAATCTTTTGATTCTGTACTCGGCTCACATAGTAAGGTGGCCGATTCGGTGGCGAGCTTCCAGGTATCAGATCAATGGTTTGATCTTCAGGCCCTCTGAAAAGCAATCGGCATGAGTGTGGAGAAAAATCTTGGCGTTCTTTTGATCAGGTCAAAACATATTCAAACTTTATCCAGCGTTCAGTTCTCTCCCAAAAGAATGAGTAAGAAACTGAAGTTCATCAAGTACAATCTCTAAGCCCTTCATTTATCAAAGTCGCTTTCTCGGCCCGCTTGTCAACCACGGCGTAGTTCTTGTGGTACCAAGGGATCCTGAGTAGAACGTCACCCCTGAACACCCCTGTCATTGCAAACAAAGTATGCCAATGCTCGGTGTAATGGCAACATCCCATCCGGGTGCCAGTCGAACTACCTCTGCCTGTGGCGTCAGTCTGTCGGGCGTAATTCCAAATCGAGCTGCCAATTCCAAGTGAAAAGAAGTTGGCCTTGGCTCCTTCAAAAGAGCTTCCTGATCCTTCACTTTGCCACAAAAGCGGCAAAGTTTGTACTTTCATTCATTAGATTCGGTGCAGGTCCCACGCCATGTGGTACCAGTTCTGCTTTTCTATCTGCCTTTTCTGCCACATTCCTCAGCTGCTCTCGAACTCTCAAACCTGTCGTCGTCTTTATCATTCTGTTCTTTTTGTGCCTTATTAGGGCACTTCGCGGAGATATGTCCTTGTTCCCCGCATCCAAAGCACTTCCCCTCTCTGATGAAGCGAGCTCTCTCCTCAGGAGTAAGCTTGGGTCGTGCATCATTTTTCTCTGGGTTGCTCTTTTTCTTTCTGCTTTCATTCCCAGAAGTCTGTTCGGCTCGTTGTGTCATGGCCTCATCTGTGGGGTAGGTCAGACTGCCAGAGTGAATGGCAAAGCCCCGCTTCGCATGACTCATCAAAGCTAACTTCTGTTCCAAGCAGTGATCTCGGGTCTCTGCAGGTAGACCCAAGGTAAACCGCTCAATCTGTTCTCTGAACGAGAACTTCGTGAATGAAGAGGCGGGTAGAAAAGAGCTCCAGAATCTTTCACAATAAGCATTAATTGTATCTTTCTTGGTCATCCGAAGATGGTTCCAAGCAGCTCGTATATCTCGTTCATATTCTTGCGTCAACCAAGAAGAAATAAAAAGCTTTTTTAAATTTCAGCCATTTAACTGGCGCAGTCTTGTTTAAAAGAAGCGTGGACCACCAAGTACGAGCATTCCCCTTAAGGTAAGAGGTAGCTCTCCGAATCTTGGAGTGCTCTGAATAGCGTCCTCCCGCGAAAGCGATGTCAAACTGCTATATAAAAGACAAAGCCTTCGAAGCATCTGAGTATCCTGAAAAGTATCAAACTTGATCGAGTGGCCACCTTCCTTAAACTCTCGGACTTTCTTGCTTTTATCTTCGAGAAAGTCATACTGGTTGGCTTTGTAAAAATTCTTCTTGTTCGCATAAAACTTTCTGTCATCGGAATGTGAGCTGTCTGTAGACGAGTCCTCAATAGAACTGTCAGTCTCTGGGCGAGACTTAGACTTCCTTGCCTTTTTCTTGCCCTTTCCGAAGCGTTGTTCTTGCTTCGCTTTTTGCTTTTTCTGTCTTCTTCGCTCGAATCCGAGGAGCTAGAAGAACTATCAGAAGAAGAAGAAGAAGAAGAAGAAGAACTGGGTACTCCTTCAAATCGAACACGCTTCTTTTGTTTCTTTGCCTTGTCGAATGTCGACCGACGACCCAAATATCCCGGGAAGTCAATGCCTTTCTTCTGCTTTTTGCCGTGCTTTTTGCCTTTCTTTTGCGCGTCAAAAAGCTGAGCAATCCGTGCATCAACCAAGTTCTCCAGTTCCTTCTCTGTATATTTTCTTGGAGGCAGAAGGTTTCTTGAGAGCGGGTTTTGGGAGTGGTGTTGTGGTTCTTTGTCACTCCATCTGTACCTCTTCCAAAGAGGTCTGGTTCATTTTGCCATCTTCGGGTCCTTGGCAAAATTGAGCATCATCTTTGTTGCATCGCCAATCAATTGACGACGCTCCATCTCTCGTTGCTCCGCCTGAGTAGGCCGAGGCGGGCCATACTCTCTGTCTGAATCTTCGTTGTGATCCCAGCCCGCATCTCCAGATGCAGAGGGAGTCGACTGATCATTGCTTGAAGCCATAGGTGCCGCGGAAAAAAAATTCGAGGATTCGGATTTCTCGTAGAAGAGGAATCGGCCGTGCTCTGATACCACTGTAACAGACTTGGACACTCCAAGTCAAGAATCAACCGCGACAGCACCAAATAACCACTTCAAAACAATTCACAGATCACAATAGATTTGCACTGGCCCGGCGGAATTCCGTGCCTAGAGATATTGGCCCCAAAGACTGGCGCCCCTTTCGGTATTTCTTTTTGTATTAATCAATCATCAAAGTACAAGAGAGCGGTTAGGGTTTCACTCTCAAACTCTGCGTCCAGATGCTCTGAGAAGTGAGGCCCTCACCACTAATTTAAAGGTACAAGGGATGCCCAATAGTAGAGCCCCAAAAGCTTTTAAAATAAAAAGCATCAGTTCTCTCTCTCTCTTAGAGAGTCTTTTTCTCTTTTTTCTTATAAAAAAAAGCAAAATTCGCGTCGCTCATCATTTTCAAAATATATATATATTTTTTTCAACCTCCACGATTTCCGGAAATCAGGGTTTTTGGTAGAAATTAGGGTTTGCAGGAATTTTAGGGTTTCTTGCAGAAATTAGGGTTTCTGCTGTCCGCCATGTCATCACTTTGTGACACGTGGGCATGGATTGGGGGGGTCGGGAAGGGGCGGTTGTCCAGGAACTGTGTACAAAGATGATGCGTACTGACCCCAGGTCTCTGTAGAGGTAATGGCCGGGGGGGTACTGCTCATGAAAGAGCCGCCCTGCCTCACGCGAGTCCTGACTCAAGACTAGCTGGTATAGATCTTGCTTTAGTTGAACCAAAAATGCCCTCTTTTTCCGCCGCACTAGGCGTCGGAAGTCAATTTGTGACTATCTGTGAGTGATGCCCCCCAAAAGCACCTCTCTTCTGAAGTCTAGCTCTAGTTTGGCGGCATTCTTCATCATACCAGCTGTTTCGAGGCATGCTCCCAGAACGGCGTCTTTGCTCAGGCTGGGTGTGTGGGCATGCCTTTGCTGTTGCATCATGTAATGTCTGTGTCAGTATAGTAGTAAGCTCCTCCAGAGATCGCCCAGGCTCCTCAGTGCATAGGCGTCTGTAGATCCCGTCTATGTATACAGAATCCGTTTGCCGCGTGAAGGTGTAGCGAGTAGGGGCTGCTACCCGTGTTCTGTGTGCTACACTGAACTGGAAAGAGATGTTCAACGACACAAGAGCACGATCCACTGTTACCCCAACAGGTTTGGGCCCAACTATGAGATCCTGGATACTAGAGATGAGGCTCGGTTGTGCCATGACACAATCCACCGTGCTGGCTCCATGTTTGTGTGAAAAGCATGTGAAACCTCCCACGGCAAGAAATCTCTGTAGGCCATTCAAGATGGCCAATCCATGTGCAGTCCCCATGTCTATCAAGTGCCGTTCATACTCGGTATGTTCCCCATCATCTTGTGATAGTCTGGATAGGCCCGTCTCTGCAACATCCAGCTCTCTCAGCATCTCCTCTGAAGTATCATAAAATACTGTCTGATGATGGGCAATCCTAGAATTGAAATCCCCTAGAATGATAATGTCACCATCTCTAGAGAACTCCCATATGTCATCATCCAAAATAGCGAAGGGGGACTCTCCTCTGGGTGGTGCATATACTGACGTACTCGGGTGAAAGTAGCAAATAGCAATGTAAAGATATCTGCCTATCTCTGCTCTCAATCTCACCCACATGTACCTAGCTTGCTCATCATTGCGGGCTATATGTATCAATGGCTGCAACTCCTCCCTCAATAACATTGCCACTCCTCTTGAGCCCTGCCCTTTGTGCTCTGATCGTGTCTCCTCTCTACAGGCTGTCTCCCATTTGTATCCACTAATGTGAGGCATAGAGTGCCCAGGGGCCTGAAGGCTGATGTGTCTCAGAGTAGAAGATGATGTCTCTCCCGATAAAACTCTCCTCAAAAGCACCCACATCAAGGCGCATAGATCCATTATAATTCTAGGTAGCAACTCTGTGTGTGGACCTCCTGCATATGGGCGACCTGTGAGAGGGTAAAGTCATCGTCGAGAAAGATACCCGTCTTCTTAAGAGTTGGTCTCTTCTTCAAAAAGTCCTTCGCTTCCATGGAGGGAAAACGAAGGATGAGTACCCCTTGCTCCCATTTTTCTTGTTGCCCACTCTCTAAGGTCTTGAGTGCATTGGCTCATGAACCCCCATCAAAGCCATGAGTTCTTTTACCTCTTTGTTGACATTATCTTTGTCTTTAAGGCCGCAAATTTTCACATGCAGAGAGCGTACTCGTCTTCTTTGCTCCTCCTCTAGTGTCAGGTTGATAATGGTGGGTGTGGATGTTGTTTCCTTGCTTTTCCCTTTCTTGGCAACCTCAATCCATTTCTCAGTCTCATTTGCTTTCTGTTGAGTCTTTGTAATAACTTCCACCCAAGAAGTCATCATTTCTTTATGCTGCTCTTCCCCCTCTTTGATGGCTCGCACTTTCTCTTTTATCGTGTTGAGTTCTTCTATTACAGAGGGTTGTAATTCTCCCTCTTCAAGCGTGTTTCGTGATCGTGCCTCAGCGAGCTCCTTCTTTGAGTGACGCAATCTCTTCGTTTAGGGCCGTCACACGATCTCCCATTGCAGTGATCTTGCTCTCTTGGGCCAAAACGCGATCTTCGAGCATTTTTATTGTCCCTAATAGGTTCCGGTTGATGTTGTTAATGGTTTCGGTCATTTCTTCTTTGCACTTTTGACCTGTATCTTCTAAGGGGTCAGGCTTATCATTTTGCTTCCTCATGTTTGGTTGCTGCAAAAAACGAGAGGAATTTTGGGGCGGGAGGAGACCACACTACACGCACAAGTGCTTCCACATTATGCATACATGTTCTCCCACATTAAGCATACATGGCGTACATTTTCTCCAATTTCTGCAAACTTTGCAATTTGTGAGAAAAAACTGAATTTTGAATTTTTTGCAATTTTTCTGATAACTATTGATTTCTGCCTGTTATAGCCAAAAAAAAAATTCTTCTGCTGCACCATCGGAGAGAGAGAGAGAGAGAGAGAGAGAGAGAGAGAGAGAGAGAGAGAGAGAGAGAGATGAGATGAGATGTTATATTAACGTCTTCAAAAGGCCAAAATGACTCATAAGACCAAAACGTTACATCCATGTGTGACTCTAGTACAGTGTCAGGGGTACTATATATATATATATATAGAGAGAGAGAGAGAGAGAGAGAGAGAGAGAGAGAGAGAAGAAGAAGAAGAAGAAGAAGGAGAAGATGATTTTAACGTCGTAGGAAACTATCCCAACAGACCTCAAAGATCTGACGAGAGTTGAACTCAAGACCTGCTATTCAAGTGGGAAATAGCATAACCAATCTACCACACTTGGGTGATAGAAAGGTTATATTATTTTCCTCTTTTTATTCTCTCACACACACACACACACACACACACACACGAGAAGAAGAGGATTTTAGGAAACTATCCAGAGAGAGAGAGAGAGAGAGAGAGAGAGAGAGAGAGAGAGAGAGAGAGAGAGATATGAAATGAAATGAAATGATATATTAACGTCCACAAAAGGCCAAAATGACCTATGAGACCAAACTGATTACAATGGAGAGAGAGAGAGAGAGAGAGAGAGAGAGAGAGAGAGATTTTTAACGTCTATGTGAGGCCGAAGTGGGCCTAGGAGACAAATCGAATATACATATGTGTATGTCCTCCATCTATCAAAAAAACAAAAACAATCCAAACTGGTACAAAATAAGGATAAGGATATAAACCTTGGTTTGTGATGGGATCTATAAGGGGGGGGGGGGGGAATGGAGCTCTAGTACTAGGGGTATGTGCATGTCTATATGCTTAGATAGTACAACCATGCAAATGCATCAAGCTAGCTAGCTCCATCCTGTGCCAATAGGAGGGTGTGAAATGTGGTACATGGGAGGATCGTGAGCAAGAGTTGCCCGGATGAATGCAATTGGGTGAGCCATCATCTGGGCTCGTCTCTCCTCAGTAGCTCGACGCGCTTGGTTCTGGATCTCCCAAATCTGTCTGCGGTAGAGTTGTGGGGCCTGACATCCAGCAATACGTGGGCATCGTCTGGCCCGGCTTGTCTCAGCCTGCTGGAGAGTCACTCCCCTCGGTGGATCTGGGAGTAGAGGGGGTGTGGTCCTCTGGAAAAAAATTGTAAGCTGTGACCGTTACCCCCCCCCCCCCCCCCCCCCCCCCCCCCCCCCCCCCCCCCGCGCGTCCCCGTGTCTTTGTAGGTGGCTGTAGAAGTGTGTCTCGCGCCTTTGTATCTCCAGTAGGTAGTGTGCCAACTGTCTCTGATCTTGAGAGTGCAAGATCTTGCGTAGGGTAGGCTGCCCTCTGAAACGTGACACTAATATCATTGTAAGCTCTGCATCTGCAAACAAAGTACTCCTCACTCTCCACCTCCTCTCTGCATACTCGGCAGACTCTCTCCTCCTTGGGAATGTTACTCTGAGCTGACCAATCGCCACTCGTGAGCTGTGTGGTATGTAAATGTCCATATAGCGTGGTCACTGTATGAACCCGTCCTCCAATATGGTACGGAAATGATCTCTGTAGTGTGACATCGTCCGCTGAGAGAGAGAGAGAGAGAGAGAGAGAGAGAGAGAGAGAGAGAGTTTTTTCTTTCAGCTGATAGACGGTTCTGGAAGTCTTCTTTATCCTGCTGGAGACCTCAATGCTCTCTCTGGGAAGATTGCACTCTCAATATCGAAGTGTTCTAATCAGGATCAAGCAGTCAGTTCGGCAGGCCTGGTGCATGCAACAACTCTCATGGTGCATAATGTTTTCAAGGGTTATGCTGATTTGCTTGAAAATGTCCTTGCTTTCCCATCTGGCACAATGGTCCCCAAACCCAAGTCAGAAGTATCTAGCTCCCTGACAGCTGATTGGCAATGGGAACTTGTAAATGGCATAAATAACTACGAAATTGGGAGCGTTCTTGTTGAAGGAAATCAGGCTGTTTCAGATTTGGTTTACACCATAGAAAGGCAGCTAAATGCCACCAGAAACAATAGCCAGAGCTTTGAGGAGAACGAGGAAGATTACGACATTCTTACACAAGATGAGTGGGAGGAAGAAAAAGCAATAGTCTTGTCAGATGATCTGGAAAGGAAAGAGGAAGAACAGGTGTGTATTCTTTATTTGAGGTGTGGGGCAGTAATAATTCTTTTATTGATTTCTGCCATTTTGATTCTATATCGTGGTTTCTGTCAAAACAGCTTGCAATGCTCTCAGGTGGCAATCTGAGTTCTTTTGTGAAATTATATTGAGAACTTCATGGTGTGATTTCTAGAATTCGAATTTATTGATTAAACAAGAGGTTTGTTGACCACAGCCTAGCTAGCTCCAAGTAGCTGGAAGTGAAGAACAAAAAGAAAAAATTCCAATTTCACTATTCTTAGACATCTTTGACTCCTAAAGAAGGTACCAAAGAATGATGATGACAAAGAAAAATTTTCAAAACTCATCTTCATCTTAGACATGTTCTTCGGTGAGAGAGTACAAACATTTTTTGTAATTGTGCCACTGAGTTGAATCACAAATCAAGGGACAAATTTAAACAGGGAAAGAGTGAAGGTGAGGGGGGGTATTAGTATGCAGTCTACCACACATCTAATTAGAAGCTGAGAAAATTCTACCTTGAGGAGGCAGTCTTTTGTGAACATATGTTTAGAAACTGAGCTATGAGCACAGATGTTTTCTGTAATGTTGATGGATGATTGATATTAGTTTGAAAACTTTCACAACTGTTGTTTTGAACCCTGCTTAGGTCGAGGAAAGACATGAGCTTTTGCGGGGCTCCTGGGAAGATGTATATAAAGTTGTGAAGAAAATGGAGAGGTTGAAAAACACAGAGCTTCATGAACGTGATGATGGAGAACTCGAGAGAACGGGTCAGCCTATATGTATTTATGAGCCCTACTATGGCATCGGTGCTTCTGTCTTTGTGCATCAAAATGATCCTACCTACCGGGGTGTGAGTTTGGTGAGTTTTAGAGTTCCCACATGGTTATCAGGTTTTGCTTGCTTATGGTGATTTCAGTGCTCGATTGTTGTGTTTCACAGCTATCAAGGCAAAAACGACCTGTACACGATGACATAGATGTGGCTGTCCGCCTCCCATTACTAAACAACACATATTATGAAGAAGTCTTGTGTGAATTTGGAGCATTGTTTGCCATTGCAAATCGCATTGATAGAGTGCATAAGAACTCTTGGATTGGTTTTCAGTCTTGGAAGGCATTTGGCAGAAAGGTATTTCAGAAACAGAAATTAGTTGGGAGTGTGTTTTTTTACAGCAGCAAAACTTGTGCTATAAGGGGGTAATCTAGTCAGGCTTTGCTCTTGCAACAGATTTTTCATTGTTTGGGTCATGTAAACAATGCAGGCTTCCTTGTCAATAGAAGCAGAGAAAAATTTAAGAGATGCGGTGAAGATTGCAGAACATGGGGATGCTTTTTATTTTTGGGGTCATATTGCAGAGGATCAAAGTGTTCTGTCAATTCACGATGATTTTTGGTCTTATTGTGACCTGATCAATAACAATAGCTGCAGGTTAATGTTAATCTTTTATAAATCAATGGTTTTAAATAGCTGATTGCCAACTGCGCACTCAAACATCATACAATTGGTTTTTCATGATAGGTCTGTGTTCATGGATGTTTTTAAACAAATGTATGGGCTTCCTTCTACGTGGGCATCCTTGCCACCGATGCCGGTTGATGGTGGAAAGTGGTCAGCTCTCCATTGCTGGGCAATGCCCACATCATCCTTTCTTGAATTTGTGATGTTTGCGAGGTAATTATGATTTTCAATTCGACTAATCATAAGCTAAAGTATGCTCCTCACCATTTTGCTTCTTCATGAATGTAGGATGTTTGTCGATGCCTTAGATTGGCAACACCACACAGAGCATCATGATGGTGGAAGGTGCTGCTTAGGAGTTTCCAACTCTGAGGTACAGTGAGCTTAATGACTGGAGAACATGTGTTTTTGCGTTTTTATTGTTTATGTTTATGTCTCCTATTCTCCAAAGCTTTTTGATATCTATGTATTTTCCAGAGTCTTAGGAATGAATCATGATAGTGGTGTGATTAAAGGAGAAGGAAAGAAACCTTCTTAAACAATCAAGGCATTGGTTCTCAATGGTTACCTCCATATAATACCAAGGCATTGGTTTGATGTTGATAGCTGTGATAACGTCAGCCTGATTGTGGATGCATGTCAAGAACTCTAGCCTCTAGATGGATTTGTGACTTGATAAAAGTGTACTTTAGAAAGGAATCGCTCATTTTCAAAGTACTCATTGGCAATTTTGCATGCAACTACAGGTGAAACACTGTTATTGCAGATTGTTGGATCTCCTCGTGAATGTTTGGGCATATCATAGTGCTCGGGTCATGATATTTGTCGATCCAAAGACAGGAATCATGCGTGAACAACATCCTTTAGAGGGCAGGCAGGGTCAAATGTGGGTGAAGTATTTTGTGTACAGCACCTTAAAAAGCATGGATGAAGATTTGGCAGAAGAGTTTGATGATGGGCAGCATGATGGAAGGCTATGGCCTCAAACAGGCGAGGTATATTGGCAAGGCATGTTTGAGAGGGAGCGTCGAGAACATATTAATCAGCGTTTGGAGAAAAAGAAGAAAAACAAAGAGAGGCTAAAAAGGATTCAAAGCAGGTACCGACAAAAACCGCTGGCAGGTGGTTAAAATAAGACTTGCATTTACGATTTAAGTAGACAGGCAGAGAAATGTTACGAGACGGGGGGTTCATCCATAAATACTACAATTTGGAAAGGGAAGCATGGAGTGTTCTTGACACACAAGCAATGGGTCTACGTTCTGGTTGCATCTCACTCTGTGTCCGCTACTCCAAATGCCAGTATCTAAGGGACTTGCCTTCCACAGACATTATTTGTTGCTGCGATCCTGGCATAGAAATTGCAAGGACTAGGGCGTGCCTCTACATCAGCCTTCTACCTTCTCGTGTGCTTGAGCTGTTGTCATATGTATGATGGTATCATACATATTTATCTCCAGAGGGAAAGTTTTGGGAGTGTTTGCCCAGTTGTAGGCACTTTTAAGAAGCTTGTTCAACGAAATTTGTGTTGCTGGCCACTTGTTCCAGTAGCATCTAGCAATGAGTACACGACATAAGACGCTCATATCTTAGCCCATAATGCGAACAGGGTTTGGTTCGTGGGCGGATGTCAGTTGACATTGAGTTTTGCACCAGTCTATGGAAGGCAATAAAAGAGGCTGCCTCTTGTTTGTTGGTCATTTTTGTCACTGGATACAAAGTGTAAACAGTACGACACATTCAAATTCATGATAACAATGTTCAACTGCTTCATATGCTGGCTGGAAGGCGTATATCTTCCACTCTCAACATGGGCTTTGTGCCACCCCCTCTTTTCACCTTCAACTGATGCTTCTCTTTGTATCTGTGACAACTGATTAAACCCTTAGTGGTGGATTGGGCCACCCCCCCCCCCCCCCCCCCCCCCCCCCCCCCCCCCCCTCTCTCTCTCTCTCTTCCACTCCCGGATAGTGGATGTCATTTTCAAGGCTACCAATCACAAAACCTGTCCACCACTGAATAAGTTTTTTTTTAAAAATACAAAAAGCCCGGAAGCTCATCTATTGCTCTATATTATTTAAGAGTATCTAAATTGGACTCAATTGCTTCTTGTGCCATTTCCGGATATTCTCACACTTGCATGATGATGATACATTTTCAAGGGCTTTATCACCCTTTCATTCAGTTGATAAGAGTTATACCAATGACTAAGCAAGGAGTCTAGCAAAAACACTAGACAAGGCATTTACTTTTTTTGGAAAGTTTCTTCACCACTCATTGCTTCTTCCTCAAGTCATGTATGTCTATTTTATATCATATAAAACTGTATCTAAATTCATTGTCATAGAGACACTTGGACTCGATTACTTGTACTATATCTTGTGTTCTCCGATTGCTTTTGGATATTTTTCACACTTGCACAAAGATTCAAAGCCTTATTGCATGTATCGCTCTTCTTCATTCAATAGATAGGAGCTCTACCAATCACTAAGCAAGTAGTTCAACAAGCTTCTTGTGCTATTTCATGTGTTTTTCGAGTGCTTTTGAATGTCTTAACATTTGCACGAAGATAACTCAATTTCAAGGGCTTTGTTGTGTGTGTGTTTCTCCTTCGTTCAATAAATGGGAGTTCTACCAATCACTAAGCAAGGAGTCTAGGAATATCCAAAAAAAAGATCACTAGACAAACGATGTTTTTTCTTTTAAAAGCTTATTTACAGGCTCTTGCTTCTCTTCTTTAGTCATGGATTTCTACTTTATATGCGAAAAAAGTGTACCTAAATTCATCTTCATAGGGATACTTGAGCTCAATTGCTTCTTGTACTATTTCTTGTGTTTTCTGAGTGCTTTTGGACACTTCTCAGACTTGCATGAAGATAACTCATTTCAAGGGCTTCATCACATGTATGGGTCTTCTTCTTTAAACAAATGAAAATTGTACCAATCACTAAGCAAGGAGTCCACTAGAGTCCACCACGGAAAAAACACTAGAGAAGGGATATTCTTTTTTGAGAGCTCATTTACTCTCCTTGCTTCTCTCCTCAAGTCATGCATCTCTTCTTTACATTAGATAAAAGTGTGCCTAAATTCATCCTCAATGGACTCCATTGCTTCTTGTACTATTTCTTGTGTTCTCCTATAGCTGGATACTTCTCACACTTGCATGAAGATAACACATTTTCAAGGGCTTTATCACATGTATAGGTCTCATATGTTCAATAGATAAGAGTTCTACCAATCACTAAGCAAGGAATCCAGCAAAACCTATCCACCACAAAGGAAAACACCATTGAAGGGCAAAAAAATCAAAATCTCATTTACTGCTCCTTGCTTCTCTCCTCGTATTATGGATGTCTTTTTATACCAATAAAAAATGTATCTAAATTCATGTTCATAAAGATACTTGGACTCAATTGCTGGTTGTAAGTTCTTTTACTGTTTTTGGTTACTTTTCGCAATAGCACAAAGATTGCACATTGTCAAGGACTTATTGGCATGTACGACTCTCCTTCATCCAATAAAAAAGATTTATACCAATCATTGAGTAAGGAGTGCAACAAACCTTGTCCACCACAAAATTAAAAACTAGAGAAGGGAAATTATTTTTTCAGAAGCCCATTTATAGCTCCTTTCTTCTCTCTTCAGGTCATGCATGTCTTCTTTTTATCAGACAAAACTATATCTATATTTTTCTTTACAAAGATATGTGGACTTGATTGCTTGTTGGGATATTTTATATGTTCTCCAAGTGCTTTTGGATATTTCTCATACACGTACAATTTTCAAGGGTCTTATTATATGTATGGCTCCTCTTCATTCAGTGAATGATACTTCTACCAATCATTGAGCAAGGAGTCCAACAAAACCTATCCACCTGCCTTGCTTCTCCTCAAGTCATGGATGTCTTCTTTATATCATATAAAAGCGTGTCTAAATTCATCTTCATATATATACTTAAGCTTGATTTCTTCTTGTACTATTTCTTGTGTTATCCTACTGCTTTTGGATACTTTGTACACTTTCACAAAGAGCACATTTTCAAGGGTTTTATTGCATGTACTATTTTCCTTCATCCATTCAAAAAATAAGAGTTCTACCCACTTTGAGCAAGGAGTCTAGCAAAATCTGTCCACCACAAAAGGAAAATGAAAAGACAATTTTCTTCCAAAAGGTCATTTACAGCTTCTTGCTTCTCTCAAGTCATGGATGTCTTCTTTATATCACATTAAAGTGTATCTAAATTCATTTTAGTAGAAATACTTGGGGCTTTTGGAAAGCTCATTTAATGCTCCTTGCTTCTCTCCTCAAGTTATGGAATCGGGTAAAAGTGTATTTAAATTCATCTTCATAAATATACTTGGACTCGATTGCTTCTTGTAGTATTTTTTTTGTTCTCATACTTCCTACACTTGCAAAAGATAACACTCTTTCAAGAAATTTTTTGCACGTATCGCTCTCCTTCATTGCATAGATAAGAGTTCTACCAATCACTGCACAAGGAGTCCAACAAAACCTTTCCACCACAAAAAAAAGGGACAATTTTTTTTTTTTGAAAGCTCATTTACTGCTCCTTTCTTCTCTCCTCACGTTATGGACATCTTTCTTATATCATATCAAAGTGTATTAAAATTCATCTTCATCGAGATACTTGGACTCGAGTGCTTCTTGTACTATTTCTTGTGTTTTCCAAGCGCTTTTGGATATTTTTCACACTTGTACAAAGATAACACCTATGTATTTCCAATCCAATGAAAATGTCAATGTGCTATCAACATCAGCATTGTTTTACTGCTTTTTCATAGAGCTGTGTTTACATAATAACTTTTTATGTGGTTGCTTGTGGGTACTTGGGTTACTTTGGCCATATATTCTGCAAGCTTCTACATGCTAGTATTTTTAAAATGAACCATTCGAAAGCTTTGGTGTGTTTTAGGCTCTTATAAATTCTCTACTCTCAAGATAGTGCTATATGTATTTGAGGGTAGCGTGCAATTCCTAAAATGACTAAAGAGTCTAATAGATCAATTACAATCTCAAGCAAGCATAGAGAAAAAAGCATGAATAGCACAAAAATATAAAAAAAGTGGTCACTACTTATAAGTGCGCGTACCCCTTTTTTTTTAGTGATCAAATCTTGTTCAGTTGTATGTTGTATTAACATGCATCCCCTTTTTATGGGAATCTCATTGTTCTTGCATCATCAATACATAAACATTATTACAATAAATTAAGATCTCAAAATTTTCATTTTTTTCAATATGCTTCTTTTCAGTAGAAAACTATATATAGAATAGCTTTTGGACAAACCCACAAAATATTTCCTTGTAAGTAAACTGGGAAATACAATGTTTAGCTTTATATTTTCTAGAAAAAAAATTACTTTATATTTTAGAGTCTTCATTGATTAGAGCATTTAGGGCACCCTGTGCCAATTATATATGGTGATTTTCATAAACGGAAGGATCACCGAAAGGAAGGGTAGTCTTGAGCCCTGGAGCATGTGTCTTGCAAGAAAAGTGTCACTGCTTTGCATTGGCCTTTGCTTGACTAGAGACCACTTTAATATGTTAAGCTTTCCTTCTTCCAAGAGAATTGCAATGCCCTAGAGTACTATCACAAACTGGTTAAATAAGTCAAAATCCTTATAGACTATTGTTCGATCTCGTGTGTGAAGATGTAAAACATTGCATGCATACGAGTGTAACTGTTCAAGAATACCTATTTGTAATCGATGCCTCATACATTATAACTTGAGCAATTATAAAATTTGAAGCAGAAATCAAAGGATGTTGAAACATATACCGCATGCTTGCGTATGCTACTATGGTGGATTGATGAGTGTCTTTGCACTACAGATGTAGTGCATTCATGGGTTGCCAAAAAGTCTAACTGCACTCGCTACCATTGATATGGAGAGCACTGACTTAGAAAAAGTGATAAACAGTGCTATGATTGCAAAGTGATCCTTCGCCGCTCCAAAAAATAAAAAATCATTAGCGGAGGATAGTGATTTGAATAAAATAAAACTCTAGTGAAGATGATGATGGCGATGGCGATTTGGATGATGAAAGTGATACTCGTGTGAAGTCAGCAAAATCCAACAAAGCTTAAAGGAAGGATAGCAAGCGAGTGAAGTAGTAGCTCAGTAGTATGCACCCCCTCATCCATTAATGCTTCATCCAAAGTATGGTGTACCAAATGTCATAATCGAGGTCTCCATTTACAAGATTGTGTTGTAAATCAAATATGGTGTGACATATTTCAGATGAAAAATCACATGAAAAATTGCCAATATAGTCTCCACAACACGTGTTGAAGTAGCCCCAGGAGAATCAACCTTCACCTTTTGTGGCCCCAAAAAAAACTTTGTTTAACAAAAAGATAATAACCAATCAATTCACGAGTGCAACATCCTTCTTTTTGGAGAGGTGGCTAGGGTGGAGGTTGTGCTGGACATAATTCTTATCCCTGACCTTAGAAGTGCTTCTTTCATACGAAGGATGGTCATTGGTGTTCGGAGTGCTCTGAAGATACAAAATATGATAAGCGCAAAGCCAAAAAAGGAAAAGATACCTAGTGTTAATATGGTTTTCTTTGTACTGGAAGATGTTCTAGAGGATTCAGTAGTATACACACGTGCGGTGCACAAAGTGACCTCTTTCAATAAGAAAATTTTATCTATCACTAAAAAACCTCTTAAGCCTTCTGTAGAAGAGCAAGTGAAAGGGGTCCGAAAAGCTTTCCACTGGGCACATAATGTGCATCTCTTGTTCTCGGATGCGATGCTTCAAAAAATTGTAGCACCCCTAGTCAAGTTGCCTTTGGAAGAATCCAAGATACAAATCCAAATTAAGGAACCTGAAGAAGTACCTTATATCTGTGGGAGATGATTTTGCAAGCCCCTTTATAGATTTATTTGGGTGATCTATGGTGGCTAGTGCTAGCATTCAAGAAAGCACTTGAAAAGCCATACATAATGGACGTTAATGCAATAGATACCGCTCCAGTATTCCACGGTTTTAATTGCGGATATCAAAATTCCAATGATCTTAGTACTTTATCATGGGCAAGAAATTACTAATGTTTTGGTTGGTTGATGGTGGTTCTGGGATCAACACTGCAACTTGGAAGAAATGTTAGAAATATGGGTGGTTGGAACTCCCATCGGCACCATTTCTAGTCCATATGGATGAGTTGTGTTGTGTGCACCTTTGGGCATACTTACATAAAAAATTCTTGAAGTGGTCGGACTGTCTTTTACATTTTCCCTAGTGTACTTGATTCAAGATATCAAAAATGATTATCATCTACTATTGGGTCAAACTTGGTTGCGACAAGCCAAAGCTAAACACAATTGGGCAACCCATAGTTCATCAAAAGGGGCCATCACAAATACAAAGTACCCTTATGGAAAATTGCCACCATTGAAAAATCTTTCCATCCCATTATTGCAAAAACCATCAATATGGTGGAAGTCTTAATTGATGAGGAAAACTAAGATTTTCTAGAAAGAACCAATCTTTTGGTACCATGCTCGAGGACCTTCTTCTAGCCATAGAGAGCCTTTCGCAACTTGTAAACATTGTCCCCTAAACTTGGAACTGAGTTGTTCTATGTACACCTCCTCTTAGTCATTGTTGAGAAAGGCCGGCTTGAGATCCATCCGGAATACGAGCCTGCAATGGTAGATTGCTAGGCAAAAACTATCCAAATAGTCGTCACATGCACAATCAATGCAAAAGTCTCATCATAGTCACCTCCCGATATCTAAGAAAATCCCTTGACTAAAAGTCTAATTTTGTGTTTATCCAAAGACTCACCATATTTTTACTTCATCTTGAAGTCCCACGACATCAGTATCCTCTTCTTTTTTGGCCTCATAACCAACTCCTATGTGTTATTCTGCTCGATGGAATCAAGCTCTGCTTGCATGGCCTCCTTCTACTTTGACTATGAAAGGGCCTCCTCAATTGTAAAAGGGGTGCTCAGTCCTACACCATTGAGGACATCCGAGCATACTTCACCTCTAATAAATCAAAATCTATCTGAACATGCTACAAACATCGAGACTACCTCATAGTACTTGCACATCAAGTCGGTGGAAAGTATGTTGTCGTTAGCATCTTGCAATGTATGAAAAAGCCATTTTGGTAACTTGATGGGTTTGCCCCATCCTTAAGAGCTACTAATAACTCCTCCTCACCATATGCATTATGATGAGGACCACCATCCAGTGCATCATATCAAGACCGTGGATCACTTTTTGGAGCCTAAGGAAAAGAAACCGGAGAATAGGAATCATCATCAAGATTACCAAGTATAGGAAAATCTAAGAATATTGTGGAAGACTTGGAAGAAGAAGCCCCTTGTAAAGGAATAGGCTCATTGAAGACCATATCTTGATTCACCATTATCTTTCTGTCTAAACTATAAAACCGATGGCCCTTGAAAAGAGTATTGTAGCTGACAAAATAATTCGGTCAAATTTGGAATCAAACATCCCCTGTTGCTTCTTTGGAACATGGACATAGGCATCACTCCCACAAATCCAAAAATGGGAGGCATCATGCTTGTGATGGAAGAAAGCCTCAATTGAATTCTATCAAGGAAGAAAAATTATAGGAGAATAGTTAGGGTAAGACCACTATTGCAACTTGAAAAATCTTGATGCTTGAGCTTTGCCCGCACCATCTTCACCATAGTCCTATTATTTTGCTCCATTATTCCATTGTTTGAGGCCAATCCAATACTTACAAGCTCTCCCTTGATACCATGGTCTACACAAAATAGTGCAAAAGCATTGGAGGTGAACTCTTCACCCTTGTCCTATGTTGCCATTGTAGTATAGTATTCACAGTAACCAACTAAACATGCCAACCAAAGACACAAGGAAGCTAACTCTAACCTATAGCACGGAAGCTATGTATACTCACCACTACATTAGTACTTTCAAGAGATGCAAACTGTGTGTGTTGCAAGCTCTACCATTCCTACTCATTGACCCACTTACTTTGAACTCTACGAATGTCCTTTCCTACATATGTAATGCTCGGTAGCTCAAATTCTTAACAAATCTAACATGATGCAACCTAGAGTGATGTAGCTACTTCATGTGTGCACCAAGAAAGCAATGTGTGTGCAAGAAGTGAAACACCAAGTATGCTACTTACTCCACACCTACTTTAATGCACAACTTAGAGCACAACGAATGATTCAAAGAGCACAACACAAGGATTAAGAACTCAAATTAGCAGTCAAGCTTGATTAGCGGCTTAAAACACAAATGCACAAAGAGAAATAGGCAAAAAGAAAACGATTGATTTCCTTTAAGAACTCAACCATCATGCATGGAGCATGAGGAAAGATAAAAATACAATTGGATAGATTCACTGAGAGGATATGGAAGCTATGGAGTTTCTGGGTGTTCTCAAATATCACAAGCTTGATGTGACTATCTCTTTCTCAAAATGACTCAAAAAGGGTTATTAATCATAACCCTCTTATTAAACTAGGGTTCACATTTGACCAGCCAGAATCAGTTAATTATAGTTCTTGCACTTAGTTCTAGGTTTGTGAGCATTACTACAATACAAAAAAATCCTCAATCTTCATGATTCCTTGGGAGATCGACTATTGAAAACTTGACATACCATGTAAGTGCAGAGAAGGCTTTTACAAAAGGTTAGATAGGCATATAAGAAGGGTAGGCCCCCAATAAGTTCCCCTTCTTAACTTATTATTGGGGGGGAGGGGGGGTACAAGTTCAAGTGGAGAGGGGAGGGAGGGGAAGGAGAAGAGATAAAGATGTATTGAAAGGAGAGGAACACATAGTCTCTATGAAGTCAATAACATATATAGATAGATAGTTTGATCAATATCTTAGGTGTGAAAATCTTATGTAGTGTTTATTAAAATTAGCTTTTGATAGCACAAGAAATAGAGTCTTTTCACATAAATCACCTCAACTTATGTGTAGTAACACGTTGCCATCAAACAATTTCTAATGAGTGCTTCTTGATTTTGTTTCTCTCTTTTGGTCTTGGTACTATTTAAGCTTAGGAATAAGGAGAATCCTATCAAGGTATATTGACATTCACAAAAGAGAGTTTTATGACGCACTAAATTTAGCTATATAGTGTTTGAAAGAACCATGCAAAATTGTATATGTAGCATAGAGTATAATAATCTCTTCTTTATGTCAAGTGTATAATTCTTATAATGGGAAAAAATGCTTATAGGGTCACTTTGTTTGTCCTTGTCCAACTCCATTTCAATAGTCTACACTTTTTTAGTCTTCTTCAACTCCCAATATTATGCTTTCCACTCTATTTTTGTCAGTTTTGGTTCTTGCTCAGCCTCATTGTTCTTGGATTGTTTGATCTCCATTTTTATTTTTATTTGTTTTGTTTTTTTTTAATCTCTCTCACTTGCAACAAATAACACCGTACTATTTTGTGTATTTGCCAACATAATACAATGTGTTTTCATTTTCAAAGCTTGCATAGAATGTGTCCTTGTTCATTTTTTCTTCACTTTTCTTTTGATGATACTTTGTTTGAACATTTTTCCTCTCCATTCCTAGCTAGAAATCGTTCTCATGTTTGATCCTTTTTGGAATAGGTTTATTTTGTTCACACAAGTCATTGCCAAAGACTTCTTATGTATCCTCTTTGGTTTTCTCATTTGGATTTTTTATAATCCTTTTTTGACTCATCGCCATCTCCACCTACTATAGACACAATTTGAATTGGGATTATATCATATCCTTCTACTTCACAAAGCTTGGTAAGAGTTGATACATTTATGAATACATCCATCATTGTCAATATTTGAGTCAAAACCAAATGGTTTAAACATATGCTTTACAAATGACTTAAGAATATACAACATCTTTATCTTGGATGCAATCTTCTCTTTCCAAATTAGCATTCTTTGAAGCTTCATTGATCCAAAGATGTGTTTTTGCATTCAAACATGAATGTAATTTAGTATGTCGAGTCAAATTTTTCTATTTGACACATCCTTGTAGCAATGACCTTCTAAATTAATGCACTCGATTGATCCAACTTCTCTGAGGTATATGTAATTATAAACCCAGTTTTGAATCATTTGCAATTGTCTCATAAAAAGTCTTCGCAACACAATTTTGTAGTTGGACTTCTTTCCAAAATGTACTCTTGCAAAAATTATGTTGGTAGTCAATACCACAAAATTTGACCACATCTCCTTTTAACAATCACATTGGTCTTTTAACATGTCCATTAGTAAGTTGAAGTTTCATTATCGTATTTCATATTTCTAGTTCCCTAAATTTTTTGTTATTGGCTATACTTGCTTGAATGTTTCTCTTACTTTGTTCACTGGAACATGTTTTATAGTTTTCTCTAGAAAAAGTTCATGTTTACTTTGTAAGCCCAATGTGATTTTTCAGATTCTTGAGCCGACAGATGGCTCCTTGGCAAGATCTAGGCCATTGACCTCATGCAAAATCACATGGCTAGGAGCTCAAGCTTGCTTTTAATAATGATCTTGTGTATGCTTTTTTTTTTTGACAAGTAGGTGAGTACCATGCGTATGCTTTTTCGGAGTCGTCCGAACATAGAAGAACAATGTCGATGGGTTAAAAGTAGAGTACTTGTCCCTCATACCAAAGGTCTGCACAGAGCTAGAAGCCAACATCAGTTGTTCTTACGAAGTGTTATGAGTTTATCATTGTCCAAAGGAGTGAAGTAGGAACCATTTTTTGAAATCCTTAAAGAGAGTGACGTTGAGCTTTTTGTGATCGCCTATGTTTATTGTGGAGTCCGGACTACTCAAAAGGATCCTTGTAGACATGGTTCTTGGTTTCAAAGGTCTGTGTTTTAAATAATGAAATGTGTGGGCATGGTTGAACCACTATCATCCCCTACTTGCCCGACGAGGTAGCACTCTTATGCGTGGAAAGGATCTCATAAAGGGAACCACTTGTATTGTGATGTGTGTCAAGGACTTGGAGGAAGGTCTTGGGGAGTCCCCTAGGGCCACGGATTATTATGTGATTGTCTCGATAACGTGAGGTTTTTGGCAAAATTTCTTTGCAGAGGAGGCAACATAAGGTCAACACCTATGATAGCCTTGTTTGGCCTGCACACTTTCTACTTTGAGATGGAGCATGCATATGAGGTGGAGGTCACCTCTAACACTCAATAAGGAAACTTCTTGAGAAAAGGGGTTTCCACAAAGGTGATAAAGTAGAGGATGATTCAATTCATCAACCGGACTACAATTCAATCACCAAGGATTGCCGGATTGCTGGCCATGTGGATGACCAAGCAGGAACTTTTCAGGTGAAGGGTCCACAAACACACCTACTAGGATGAATGAAGAGGGAGGACCTATGGTAAAGGACAACAAGATCAATGAAGCAATGTGGGCTATTTGGCACACCTGCATAGGTAGCAAAGATCTTGACTTGTAGTGGGCTAATGGAGGGCAAAGATGTGGTAGATTCATTGCACGAACCAATCTGGGAGTTCCACCTCCCACTTTTGAAGGATATTATAAGCATCCAAGAGGAATGGTCTTCCAATGGTTTTTGTTTTGTCTCAATCATGTCTTGCATTGCCATATTTTGGAAAGCAATATTGACACACAACCTAGGATGGTATCAATTGTTTGGCCATTGCAAGTTGGCACAAACCTTACTCCGAAGGAAGTGCAAAAATTGTATGAAAATGGGTAGTGAGAAAGTTTCAAGGGAGTGCACTTCTACAAATGTGGCAGCTCCAAGGGCCAAGGAGTATGTGACAGAGGCATCACATACTCCAATGCAGAACGATCATTCCAACACTCAAGATGGGGTGCAAACAAAGTACCTCACAACCATTTCAGTAGAGGCAACTCACAAAATTTCTTTGGCTCTTGCTTTGAAGACGAGGGTGATAGAGGAGATTTGTTGAGTTGAAGAGGTCAATGAAGTTTTCAAGGTGGAAACCCATGGAGAAGGAAGCCATGGCAATAAGTATGAGGTTCAAATTTCCAAAGAGCCAACTTGCACGTGCCTAGATTTTTAAAATAGTTTTGCATGCAGGGGACCCTATTTTGTGTGTCAACACATATACTTTGTATTCTTGCATGTCTTAGGTTTAAGCCAAAATGTTAATATGTTTATCCATCAGTCAGTTATTGACAAAGTTCAATTCTTCAATGCTTTCATTAGGGAGCACACTTGTCCTACCATACACATGTAAGTGCATAATAATTTACCTTGATCAATAATGAAACATGCTCTTGAATATATATTTTATCCTTGACTCTCTCTCCTCCACGTATATGAAATTTTGGAATCCTAATGATGAAGGATTATTAATAATTTTAGATATATGATTTTGGAATACATCTTCTTTGTCTTAAGTCAATATTAGATAAAGTGGGAAAAATCCCATTCCCATTAAAAAAATGGTAGCATGGTAAACTTTCAAATAGTTTATCAAAACCCTTCCATGTAACATATCGTTGGAAAGCTCTTGAAATTAGAATCTCGATCTATCATGTCCGACAAATTTGAAGTTAGCAAAACGATTTTTCCCACAATTTCAATTTTGTGAGATTTTTCCCACTTTACCTAATATTGACTTTCTTGTTGAAAATTGAAGAGCAATGTTTTGTAATTCTCTCTGATCTCTTCAATGACTACCCCTTTACTTTTTGTTACCACCTTGACTAGCACTAGTTTTGGTTCCTTTTGGTTAGTAGTTCCTGGCTTTGAACCTTCAGGGCACTGGGAAACAAATTGTCCATACTTGCCGCAATCGTAAAAATTTAGGTATCATTTTTCATAATTTCCTCGTCCTCTGCCCCTACCAGTGCCTCCCTGATATCTACCTCTGCTAGTACCAGTACTTGTACTGACTTCATTATCCTTAGACCCGTTGGTCCCATTTGCCTTGGGTGCTTCAAGGTTGGTTAGTGTGATCATTGATAATTACTTACCTTTCTTGAAGTGATGAATTTATATTCCGTAGTTATTCCATATGTGACCAGAGGCTTTGAAGTAGGTGCACTAGGAACATTCATCAATTTGCATATTAGAGTGCATATATGCATGCTCAATGAGAGAACTTCCTTTATCGGCTTCCCATCTGAGATAGGCAAAATTCTTTTACATGTCCTTCTTAGCTATTGACAAATTTGTTACCCGCCCGCTTTCTTTTTCTTGTCTATAAAAGTATCCAGCTGCTTATTGCAATTGATAGCCATCGACCATGGTCCAGGTCGAATCTTTTGAATATTTCCACTGACTTGATAGATGTAGACGGTCGACGAGGTCATTTGCTCTCCATTGTTGTTTTCTCTATGGGCTTTGTGACGGAACACAAAGAAGACAAGGAAGAGCATAGAGAATTTCGGGAAGAGAGTTTCACCTTCGGTATATGAAAACTTAAAGGTATGAGGTTATTGGCATGTCACATCAGCCATCTATTCACATTTATATTAAAGTAAAAGCCTCTCAAGATTCATAAAATGTCATTATCTTCACACTTTTAGAAGTCTACAACCACTAGCTTACATAGAGCATTACTTTTTTGCCACAATGTCTGATGACTTGAAGACGTCTATCAAATCTGCTTGGGATGCCCTAGATGCCATCATCAATGATGACGCAACATATGGAGCTCAATGGTTCAAGTAAGCGATCAAGAAAACATTAGTTATGTATGGCTTTTATCAAATCTGTAATCTCAAGATGCACATGTTGCTAATATTGAAAGGACCAATTTACCATCTCTTGTTGGAAGACAAATGGGATCATCACAAAGGAGGACAAGGGAAGACAAAAGGAGTAGCTGGAGCACATGGTGAATAATCACTTGCCCATAGAGGACTATGCTCCTACAGAACCTGGGTCTTCAAGAAATTGTATGCAGTCACAACATACAAAGTGTCACCTTTTTAAATCTGAGCGATGATGTATTTTTTAATTTATGGTATGTATGCCTATCTCTCACTCTCTCTCTCTCTCTCCCCCCCCCCCCCCCCCCCCCCAATAAGCTATTATTTTCACCATGGTGATCCATTAATTAGCTAATTGTTTCACACTGGGAAGAGAGGGAAAGAGAAAGGGGGAAAGCTAGCCAGAGAAAGAAAGAGGATGAGTCGGTGATATGCTCTCTCTCTCTCTCTCTCTCTCTCTCTCTCTCTCTCTATTTTCTCTCAATGGAGATGGACAGAGAGGGAGGGAGAGGCAAGAAAAAAGAGGATAGGTCTTTGTCGTATGCATCCTCTCTCTTTCTCTCTCGCACACCTTTCTCTAGAATCTTTTTGGAAATCTACTCGTCAAATTCCAAAAACGGTTCACTAAGAAATACTTGCCAAAAAAATCCCCCCAAAGATAGGGGTAGTCGTAGATGCATACAAAACACTCTTTGCTTTTACGTCACGTAGGCAGTAAGAACATTGTTTTGGCCGTATCTCCTAAACCATTATGAATCAAGCCGAACCCCTTAAATGAGAGATTAAACATATCATTTAGAGAATTCTCTCTTCTCTTCTATGTGTCATGTGAAAATTCCACTTGAGTGAAGAGTTATGATCAAAATACAACTTGCTACCCACTGTAGAGTCGATATTGTAGAGTCTAGGTTCCTTGGAGAACCACTATATAGACTTTTTGGAATAAGTAAACCCATTTATCCAAATCAAAACCTTCATTATATATGTTGATTAATATATTTAGATCACTATTATCACTTTATGAGTGCGAGTTATTAATCGTTCCTTGTACGAGGTTACCTATACGTGTAGAGATGCTACCTAGGGGTAGTACCATATAGAGTCGTGGGTTTGATGAGTGATTCATATACGTTTTATGGTTTGTTTTGGTGATTTGATTTCATGTGTTTGATTTTCATAAACTTAAGTATGAATATATAGTTAGTCAACCCGAACCCTATGGAAAATTTTGCAAAAAACGGCTTTCTATTCGTATCACGATTATTTGCATGAGTCTCATATGGGGGAAGTGATGTGATAATTTAATAGTCTATGATACATGGCTAAAATTGATACATTGGTATAAGATCAAACAGAGTTTTTTGCATGTCATTTGTGCATCCAAAACTAAGAAAAAGTTGTTTTACACCTACATGTGAAGTTATGGCATATGGTTGATCAAAGTGGTGGGGCTATTTTGAATCATGATTGGATTGATGTAATGATTTTGTAGGATGTAATGGGACCTCAAAGGTGGTTGTGGATGTCTTATGTGCATGCATGTACTACTTCGATGCTTCTAGGTTAAAACTAGCTCTATGTACAAAGGAGGTAAGGTGCCATCATAGTATATCGTTTATGTATGGTTAAACACTTTCAAAATGATATTTTTGAGATTGTGTTTAGTCATTGATTGGTCTTATTCTTACACTTAAACATTCATTCTTTAAAGACCATGTGTGTTGGCTTGGTTTGACTATGGTGTGTATAGTCAAAACTCCAAGTGTGGGAGTTGATTTAGTGAGGAATATGGTTCATGGTCAAGGGCTAAGAATCCTTTATGATTTTGGTTATAGAAGCCAGTGTGGCTCTTGGATTTTTTTTGGGTTACGGTTGTGTTGCCAAAATGCTGACGAAATTTTGCTACCATGTTATGTGCTAAAGTTGGTTTTGCAGGATGGACATGTATCACCCAAAGCAGGGTGGAGTGCTCAACCATGTGATGGGGATTGGATTTTAATTTATTGTTTTTGGATTGATTATGAAGTGGTTTTGATGGATTATGATAGAGGTGTAAGGGTAGAGACTCTATACATTCTGATTTCCTTGGAAATGATTGTTTGTGCATATGTAGAATGCTATTTTTATTGAACTCATATATTATGTTTCTCATGATAGCATCAATACAAGAGTAGGATCACCTACATCCCTCTCTTAGATGAAAATGTTGATGACCTGGATTGGGGGTGGTGCTTACATCTTCTTCTTTTTTGTTAGGCTCATCTACATCCCTTAGACGCGTAAGGGTAGAGACTCTATACATTCTGATTTCCTTGGAAATGATGGTTTGTGCATATGTAGAATGCTATTTTAATTGCTCATATGTTATGTTTGTCACGATAGCATCGACACAAGATTGGGATCACCTACATCCCTTAGTCTTAGACGAAAAGGTAGATGACCTAGGGCTTTTTTGGATTGGGGGTGGTGCTTACATCTTCTTCTTTTTTGTTAGGCTCATCTACACAGTTAGTGTGTCAAGGGTTGAATTACCTACACAACTAATGCAGTGGGGATCTTGTCTTGGCTTGGCCAACACTTGATGTGTCACCAAAGAGGCATGGAGCCTAAACTGGCATTGTTGGTGTTGATTTCCATCATCTATTGGTATTTGGAATCCTTTCAAAGCTCAGGTTCATGGAGGGAGGTGAAGCGACCTTGCTGGCTCAAGTAAGTGGAGGTATTTTGGATTGTTCCCGAAAAAGTGAATTTTCTTTGTCTGTAGTAGGAGCAAATGTATATGGGTGGATTAGTCGATCCTACATTGGGTCCGAATATGGATGGGTGGACTAGTCGATCCTACACCAAGTCCGATGCTTCTACTTAATCATTTATCTTTTAAAGTTATGGTATACCCATATTTTTTTATTGCATTAAGATTCCCTTTTGTCATTCTCCTATTTTTCTATGCATTCTATTTCACCCTCCTCTCTCTCTCTCTCTCTCTCTCTCTCTCTCTCTCTCTCTCTCTCTCTCTCTCTCTATTACTGCAATGCAGTGTACACATACATTTACCCTCTACTTGGTCATTTTCTTGAGTACGCTTTTATTTATACACATTTAGAGGCAACACTAGCTGCTGGGTACCTCTAGATGCAATTTGGCTCATGGCTTAAACTCCATGATATGTCAAGCATTGAGAACTCCTAGCCTATGTTATCACTTTCACAATTCTGATGTATATTGATATTGTATAAAATCAAGAATTGTATAATCCTTGCATAGACCTTGGGGAGGGGTATTTCTCATAGGCATCCACAATTCAATTGGCCATTATATCTCCATCCAAAGTGGTTAGTTTAATAGCTCACTCAACAAGCCATCATTTATGATAAAATCGACCATTTTCCTTCTTTTAAAACTTTGGGATATGCTGCTTTAAGAAAAGCACTAAAACAAAATCCCCTTTCTTGAATTCTTTTGCCATCATATGAAATAATTTTTATTTTTTATTTTTAAGCATAGATATGATCAATAGCTACAAGTCTTCGCTCACCCAATTTCTTCTAGCCTCTTAAAAATTCTTGTTTAGTCCATTCAAGTTAATGTGCTACTCTCAAAATAGGAAATAAAAATTCCATTGGTGATATATATTTTCTCTATGACATACTTTCCATTTGGTATGCATCTCAAAATTCTTTAGCATTGGAGACTAGAGTCGTCCATGTTGGAATTAGGGTTGCAGAGAAACACACGCAGCTTGGAGAAGACGAAGGAAGCTCAAAGCACACAATAGAGAGTGTATTACTTGGTGTGCAATGGAAAGATAGATAGCCCTAGAGTGATGGGCGTATATACAATGCACGGGGGAAAAAACCTCCTAAAGAGGGAAAAAATGCCCCGGCGGTCCTAGTGTGTTCACACACATCACTACCACATGTATATGGTAACAAATCCCCCCTGGAGTGATGCGGTGAACGAGAGCTGGCACATGAGTAAAGGGAAGTGCCATGCCCTGAGGACAGGATCAGTCCACAAAGGGGAGTAAGCCCAAAGCTTTGCGGAAAACTTCAAGCTTCTCACGAGACAATGCCTTTGTGAAAAGATCTGCAAGGTTGTAGTGTGTTGGCACATAAGCCAAGCTGATCTCTCCTGCTGAGAGCCTCTCCCTGACATAGTGGTAATGCACCTCAATGTGCTTTGTGAGAGCATGAAAAACTGGGTTCCTCGCAACTACCAATGCGCTCTGACTGTCAGTGTAGATAGTGTTGGCAGTGTCCTGTTCAACACCCAAATCAGCCATAAGGCGTCTGAGCCATACACACTCAACCGTAGCTGTGAAGACTTCCCTGTACTCAGCCTCACAACTCGAAGTGGCCACAGTAGGTTGCTTCTTGCCCAACCATGATATACATGAACTGCCAAGCATGAAACAAAAACCACTTGTGGACACTCGCGTGTCAAAACAACCAGCCCAATCTGAGTCCGAAAAAGCATGTAAGTATGGCGGCAATGATCCCCCCTTAGGATAAAACAAGCCAAGATGTAAAGTGCCACTAAGGTAGCGGAAAATCCTCTTGACAGCCTGCCAATGCTTAGACCCTAGGCTATGCATAAATCTGCTGACCTGTGAGACTGCAAACTGAATATCTGGCCTCGTGTTGCATACATAAATGAGGCAGCCAACAGCAGTTTGGCAAAGAGTGACATCAGCAAGATCACCAGCATCATGTAGACTCAACTTCAAACCTGTTTCCATGGGAGTGGCAATAGGTTTGCAATCCTCAAGTCCAAACTTACATAGCAATGTCTCTATGTAACTTTTCTGACACAAGGCAATACCACCATCGCACTGCTTAAACTGTATACCCAAATAATGATGCAACAGCCCCAAATCTTTCATCTTGAAAGTAGCATTCAAATCAGCCTTAAATTCAGCAATATGTCTCTCATTTGGTCCAGTGATCAACAAATCATCGACATAAAGAACCACAATGAGAAGTACATGACCCTCACGCTTTACATACAATGTGCTTTCTATTGGACTGTTATGAAAGCCTTGTTTGACCAAATGAGTGTCAACTTTCTCATACCAAGCACGAGGAGATTGCTTCAACCCATACAAAGCCTTCTTACATCTGCACACTTTGTCCTCTTGTCCTTTTATGACAAAACTGCGAGGCTACGTTACATAAACTTCCTCAAATATGTCACCATTCAAGAAAGCAGTAACAATGTCTGATTGATGTACATCCCAACCAAAATGAGCTGCCAATGCACATAGAAAATGCACAGTAGTCATACGACAAGTGGGAGCAAAAGTCTCTTCATAGTCTATGCCTTTTTGCTGTGCATAACCTTTTGCAACAAGTCGAGCCTTATGGCGATCGATCTCACCATCCGGCTTGCGTTTCAACTTGTAAACCCACTTCGTACCAATGGCCTTTTTGCCAGGAGGCAAATCACATAAAGTCCATGTGTCATTTTCTATAAGTGCATCATATTCTGATTGCATGGCATGTAAACTAGACACAGCCAAAGCATAACAATCTGATGCATAAGATGCATGGCGAGAGCCTGAACGAGTACAACTAGACAAAGGTACATCCAATTTACTGTCACGCAAAGTGTGCACCAGCCATTTTGGCATACCTCTAGCCTGCTCATTTTCAGCCCTTTCCTCATCAAGTACATCATGTACATCTGCATCAGTAATAGGCTGATCTAAAACATTTTCAGAAACCCCCATAGGCTGTACATTTGCCTCATTGGAACTTACATTCGTATTTCCACCACTGAAAAGAGGCAACAAAGTGTCATAAATGTCCTGTGAGCTTACATTACTGTCTCTAGTACATGACAGCAAGGGCTGAACAGAATCTTCCACAAACACTACATCCCAAGAGACCAGAATACATTTTGTTTGCGGATGATACAACCTGTAACCTTTGCTTTCATCACTATAACCAACAAAAATACATTTGACAGCCTTATCATCCAATTTTCTGCGCTGCACTTGTGGCACCAAAGCATATGCCAAACAGCCAAAAACACGCATGTGCTCAATAGAAGGCTTTCTATCATGCCATGCTTCATATGGAGTAATAGACTGCAAAGCTTTCGTAGGACGCCTGTTAAGTACATAAGTGGCACACATAATGGCCTCAAGCCAAAAGAATGCGGCAAAGCATGACTTTTGACCATACATCGTGCCATTTCCATCAGTGACCTGTTTTTCCTCTCAGCAACACCATTTTGCTGAGGTGTATAAGGCACTGTACATTGGTGTTTTATCCCACGACTAGCCAGAAATGCATTAAATTCATGAGACATATACTCCCCCCCTCGATCGGAACGGAGGGTGCCCATAGTACATTTCGAGACATTTTCAGCCATAGCCAGAAATTGTTTGAAGCACATAAAAACTTCGGACTTCGCTTTAAGCAGAAATACCCATGCATGCCTAGAGTAATCATCAATGAAAGTCACGAAGTACAGGTAATTGCCCAAGGACGGAGTTTGCATGGGCCCACAAACATCACTATGCACAAGCTGCAACGTGCATGTGGCCCGAACTGAACCATCCTTTGGAAACTTAGAACGCTACATCTTACCCAAAATACAGCCTTCACAAACATGTTTGACAGGTGCTTCAAGAGGTGGCAAAGAAGCAACCATATCAGATTTCTGCAAAAGCAGCAAACTGGCAAAATTCAGATGACCAAAACGTGCATGCCAAAGTTTTGCATCTGAAATAGCCCTTGAATCTGCAACAGCATTTGCAAAATTTTGTCCACACTTGTCATACAAAGTGAGCTTATACAACCCACGGCACAAAAGCCCAGATGCAACAATTTCATCACCAAAACTGAGATCATGAACTGTACATCTGTCATCCACAAATTTGACTACAAGTCAAAGCCTACTAGCAAGTGCGGATATAGACAAGAGATTCTTACTTGATCCCAGGTACATAAAGTGCATCAACAAGTGTGAAGGAACTGCCATTAGCAGCAGTGAGCACAATCTTTCCAACTCCTTGAACTGGATAAGAGGTGTTGTTGGCACAAGTGACTGAATTCCCATGAGAGACTGACTCGAGAGAGGTAAACAATTCACGATGTGAGGTAATGTGCTTTGTAGCACCGCTGTCAAAATACCACACATGTGAATCTGCAGCAATTGACAAGCATGCATCATGGACAGCAGGATTGTAAGTGCACTCTGCGCTAAAAGCCCATTCTGCATCAACATCAGCATTACAGTCTCCTTTCACAGAAGACTCAACAATGGTTGCATTTGTAGTGGAACCAGCATTTACAGTGGAACCACCCTCTTTCTTCTTAGCCTCTTTGGCCTTCAACTTAGGACACGACTTGATCAAGTGATCATTGGCTTTACAATAATGGCAACGCATCTTCTTTTTGCCCTTATCACCAGAATTGCCAGACGAAGTGCTGCTAGCAGAAGCATTAGGAACAGAATTTTTGCCACTCGTAGCAGAACCATAAGAAGTGGCTGCATTACTGTTACCACCCTTTCTTTGAGAAGCAATAAAAGCCTGTTCAACTGCATGCTGCCTAGTCCTGTTTTTTCTGGAAAGTGACTCTTGCAACAGCAATGTGCATAATGCATCAAACTTGACAACTTCAGGATTTCCTTGGGTCATCAGTCTCCAAGTACTAGCAAAAGTCTGGCAGGAATCTGGTAAGGCATCAAGAACAGTCTGCACAAGGGAACTGTCTGAAATGACTTCACCTGCAGAAATAAGCTGCTCATTGATATCCTTGACACTAGCAAGGAAAGTGTCCATATCATCTTCCTCATGCATAATCTTCGACTCCAGCTCTTTACGCAGCAAAGCAATTTTAGCTTCATTGCGGCTTGCATAAAGACCTGCTAGAATATCCAAAGCCGACCTGCTAGAATATCCCAAGCCTGTTTTGCAGATTTTGCTCAACGGATGTGAGGAACAATAGTGCGCTTCACAGACAACGCAATCAATGCATGAGCCTGCGCATCCTTAACATCCCAACGAGCTTGTTCTGCCGTAGGCAAAACAACTCTAACAGCTGCAATCCTTGCAGCAAGACCTGCAACATCCTCAGAACCAGGACAGACATCAATGTCCTGCACAATGTTCCAGACACCTTTTGACACAAGAACATATTGCATCATATAAGCCCACATAGGGTAGTTGTCCCCATCCAACCTGTCCTCAGTAGCAAACATCTTGAACACATCCGTGTTGTTGTTGTCAGCCATGGTAAATGCTGCACCTGATGTGAAAAGTGCCCAAAAATAGGAGAAACGTGGCGGGAACAACCTGTGCTATATAGCACAAACCGTAGAAGACTATAAGGCACCTGTTATGCAGAAAACGACATTGACAAAAATTCTACACAAAATGACGAAATAGCCTGTGCAGTACTACCTGTAGTGGAAACGAAGGCCGAAATGAGCCCAAATCAAAATATTTGTCGACCTGCGGACGCTTGCCAAAGCTCACTGAAATCAGAGAAAGTGAGCAGGCGTGTGCTGGAGCAGCTGGCAACTAAGCACGGGAGGACGTGAGCTGCTTTGATACCAATTGTTGGAATTAGGGTTGCAGAGAAACACACACAGCTTGGAGAAGATGAAGGAAGATCAAAGCACACAATAGAGAGTGTATTACTTGGTGTGCAATGGAAAGATAGATAGCCCTAGAGTGATGGGCGTATATACAATGCACGGGGGGAAAAGCCTCCTAAAGAGGGGAAAAATGCCCCGGCGGTCCTAGTGTGTTCACACAGATCACTACCACATGTATATGGTAACAGTCCACCAAATTTAAGCCATCATTATTGAACTTGTTGTTGTGTTTGCTGAAAAATTACCTTCTACCAATCTTGCATTTCTTGCTCTAGGATAGGAGACTAATTGTTTCACATAGATGAAGTTGTTGGTCCTACTTCTCCTATACAATTGTTCACCTATAACAACTTACTTTTGAGCCTTGGCCTTATTATATCTTAAACACAATCTTATATGTTTACCGCATAAGAGAATGTGTTTTTCCTCTCAATGTTGGCATGGGATGTGTTCTTAATTGCTTTACTCAAGTTTGTTTTGATAGCAATTTTTGTCGATTGCGGCACTGGTTTGGAAAGTCAAATAAGCATCATCTCCATTATTTACCAAAAATAGTGCACTCTGTTGTTGCTTCTTTTAATCCGATTCACTTAAAGTGATTGGATCCTTTGTTTGGACAAGTCATTTCATTGATGGAGATTTCTTCTTGTATTATTATAAAAATATCTCCTCTAATTTGTTTTCTCTCTCTAGGTTGTTGGAATCCACTTTTGACTTATCACCATCCTCACCCACTATGGACACCATTTTGATTAGGATTTATCATATCCTTGTTCTTCACAAAAATTTGTAGTCCAATGGACATACATCCATCATTGCCAATATTTGAGTCCATTCAAATGCTCCAAACAAATGTTTTGAAAATGTCTTAGGCTATGGGCTTTAGCCTATGCTTGCATGTAATACCTCTTGTGGATTGGGATGCATAGGTGGCATAGAACCATGTGGTAGCATGTGTAAAAGGAAGCTAAGGGGTGTAGATACCCTTGGGCGCCATTACTAGAGGGTGTGGACTCAGCTAGACTTAGTTAAGAGATCCCTATAGTAGCCTTAATGGTCACCTAGGAGTTCTCAGGTGAATTGGGCTGATTTGGAGCTTTTATGATGCCATGACTGATGCCATATGAGATGCCTACACTAGCTCTGTATAATGAGCCTCTTTGTACTCACTTTTATTCAATCTTGTAATCAAGATTGTGTCTACATTATTCTACTCTATTCTCTAGTGTGTGATTAAGTACTAATTATCATGCCAATGCCATGAATGGTTTTCTAATTCATCCTCCCTAAACTCTAAAATTGGTATGAAAGCCACACATGTGTGATTAGTCCCTCCTAGCTACACTTGGTTTAGATCTAAACCTAGATTTAATGCTTCCCACTCCTTACAAGCATTATATTGATTCATGTGTTGAGCCGGTGTTGATAACTCCAAGTTAGGAGGGCAAGATTCAAAAAGATTGTTATTTCATCTTCATCTTGTGCCATTTTTAATTTATAGGAAAAGGGTAAGTCAAATGATGTTAGTAATGCTTCCCTCTCCTTACAAGCATTATATTGATTCATATGTTGAGCCGGTGTTGATAACGCCAAGTTAGGAGGGCTAGATTTAATGCTTCCCTCTCCTTACAAGCATTATATTGATTCATGTGTTGAGCCGGTGTTGATAACGCCAAGTTAGGAGGGCAAGATTCAAAAAATTTGTTATTTCATCTTCATCTTGTGCTATTTTTAATTTATAGGAAAAGGGTAAGTCAAATGATGTTAGTAATGAATCTTTGCTATCAAAATTTGAAGTTGTTCAAAATCTAGCCAAGTTGAAAATAGGTGCACCTATTTTGTAGCTCACCGGTTTGGTATTGCTTTTTCATAAGTAAGTTTATCATTACACTCCAAATAGTACTAGGAACATGTGCAATTGATAAAATTGAAACTTTGACATTCACAAGGCCACCTATGAAATAAGTGCATCTAGTTTGTAGAGCACCCATCTAAGACCCCCCCTTTATTTTTGACCATATAGCTTAATTGTATGCATTTTGTAGTTAAAAACTACGAGGTTTGGAGTCATTTGAACCATTACATCTTGGGACAACGCTTAAACTAGGAAAACATTGTTGAACCCAGTAAAAAAGAGAGACAACTGAGTTTTTGATATCCAAAAGTTATACCCCTTCACCATTGAAACCTAACTTTTGATATGGTGAGGCTTGGCAGTCGACCAAAATGTTGGCACCATTTTCAAGGATGAGGCAACCTAAACTAGAGAAAAACCCAACGCAATCATGAGTAAAATCCATTACTTTGTCTAGAATTCTCTAGAGTAATTGTAATTTTGATTTTGCAAAGTTAGACAGCTGCTTACGGACTGTGTAGGATACTGAGGAGCAGGGAGATTTTCCAGGAACCTTGGTCACTAAATGCTAGTTAGGGAACAGATGGTGGATGTTCCTTGAGACTTGTGTTGAGTCGATAAGGATATGCCAATTTAGGAGGATAAGATTCAGAGAAATTCAAACTTTTTGTTGAGTCGATGTTGATAACGCCAGGTTAGGAGGGTAAGATTCAAAGAAATTGTTATTTCATCTCCATCTTGTCCTTTTTTTAATTAAAATAGGAGTGGTGTAAGTCAAATGATGTTAGTAACGCATCTGTGCTATCAAAATTTGAGGTTGTTAAAAATCTAGCCAAGTTGAAAATAGGTGCACCTATTTTGTAGCTCACCAGTTTGGTATTGCTTTTTCATAGGTAAGTTTATCATTACACTCCAAATAGTACTAAAAACATGTGCAATCGATAAAATTGAAACTTTGACATTCACAAGGCCACCTATGAAATAAGTTCATCTATTTTGTAGATGGGTGTAGAGCACCCTTCTAAGACCCGACCTTTATTTTTGACCATATAGCTTAATTGTATGCATTTTGTAGTTAAAAACTACGAGGTTTGGAGTCATTTCAACCATTACATCTTGGGACAACGCTTAAACTAGGAAAACGTTGTTGAACCAAGTAAAAAAGAGAGACAACTGAGTTTTTGATATCCAAAAGTTATACCCCTTCACCATTGAAACCTAACTTTTGATATGGTGAGGCTTGGTAGTCGACCAAAATGTTGGCACCATTTTCAGGGATGAGGCAAACTAAACTAGAGAAAAACCCAACGCAATCATGAGTAAAATCCATTACTTTGTCTAGAATTCTCTAGAGTAATTGTAATTTTGATTCTACAAAGTTAGACGGCAGCTTACCGACTGTGTAGGATACTGAGGAGTAGGGAGATTTTCTAGGGACCTTGGTCACTATATGCTAGTTAGGGAACAGATGGTGGATGGTCCTTGAGACTTGTGTTGAGTCGATAAGGATAATGCCAATTTAGGAGGATAAGATTCAGAGAAATTCAAACTTTTGTTGAGTCGGTGTTGATAACGCCAAGTTAGGAGGGTAACATTCAAGGAAATTTTTATTTCATCTCCATCTTGTGCTATTTTTAATTAAAATAGGAGTGGGGTAAGTCAAATGCTGTCAGTGTTGCATTTGTGCTATCAAAATTTGAAGTTGTTCAAAATCTAGCCAAGTTGAAAATAAGTGCACCTATTTTGTAGTTCATCGGTCTGGTATTGCTTTTTCATAAGTAAGTTTACCGTTACACTCCAAACAACACTATGAACATGTGCAATTGATCAAATTGAAAATTTGACATTCACAAGGCCACCTATAAAATAGGTGCATTTATTTTGTAGAGCACCCGTCTAAGACCCCCTTTATTTTTGACCATATAGCTTGATTGTATGCATTTTGTAGACAAAGACTACCAAGTTTGGAGTCATTTGAACCGTTAGATCTTGGGACAGAGCTAAAACTAGGAAAACATTGTTGAACCAAGTAAAAAAGAGAGACAACTGAGTTTTTGATATCCAAAAGTTATACCCCTTCACCATTGAAACCTAACTTTTGATATGGTGAGGCTTGGCAGTCGACCGAAATGTTGGCACCATTTTCATGGATGAGGCAACCTAAACTAGAGAAAAACCCCACACAATCATGAGTAAAATCCATTAATTTGTCTAGAATTCTCTAGAGTAATTGTTATTTTGATTTTGCAAAGTTAGACGGCAGCTTACGGACTGTGTAGGATACTGAGGAGTAGGAGATTTTCCAGGGACCTTGGTCACTATAGGCTAGTTAGGGAATAGATGGTGGATGGTCCTTGAGACTTGTGTTGAGTCGATAAGGATAATGCCAATTTAGGAGGATAAGATTCAGAGAAATTCAAACTTTTGTTGAGTCGGTGTTGACAACGCCAAGTTAGGAGGGTAAGATTCAAAGAATTTGTTATTTCATCTCCATCTTGTGCTATTTTTAATTAAAATAGGAGTGGGGTAAGTCAAATGCTGTCAGTGTTGCATATGTGCTATCAAAATTTGAAGTTGTTCAAAATCTAGCCAAGTTGAAAATAAGTGCGCCTATTTTGTAGATCACCGGTCTGGTATTACTTTTTCATAAGTAAGTTTACCCTTACACTCCAAACAACACTATGAACATGTGCAATAGATCAAAATTGAAAATTTGACATTCACAAGGCCACCTATAAAATAGGTGCATCTATTTTGTAGAGCACCCATCTAAGACCCAACCTTTATTTTTGACCATATAGCTTGATTGTATGCATTTTGTAGACAAGACTACCAAGTTTGGAGTCATTTGGACCGCTAGATCTTGGAACAGAGCTAAAACTAGGAAAACATTGTTGAACCAAGTAAAAAAGAGAGGCAACTGAGGTTTTGATATCCAAAAGTTAGACCCCTTCACCATTGAAACCTAACAACCTTGGGCAACTTCAAAAAGGTAAAAGATTCAATATTGGATGGAATCCAAAATAGGTGTGCCTATTTTGCAACCTCACTAGAGAAGTATATTTTGGCTTTGGGGGATTACCAAGGCGTCATAGATGGTATATGGAAGCGGTTAATAGAGTTTGGAAGAATTTGGAACTACCTGTAGTGAAAAATTACTAGAACAGTATGAAATCTTCTAAAATCAACAAAAACTTGAGATAGAACACAATTTGGAGAACTAAATCCAATGACATTCAACTTAGGGGAGTATAAGTCCACTAAGATGTTGGGATGCAGGTTTTTTGTTGCATCTCTTGTGTAAACAATCTCTTTGATCTCAAAATGTGATATATCAATGTAGAAGGCGGAAGAACCCTTAGGAGATCGTTGACGAATACCACAAGCTTCCGAAAGTACTAACCAGAGAGTTACCACTGTAACTGACAGTGCACAATTACTAAGATGCCTATAAATAGGACCCACTATTCATTTTTGGGACATCTTGTCATCCTCCACTCTCTCTCTATCTTGAGTACTTTGATCTCTAGATCTCTTGTAATCCCAAAGCCCTGTTATTGTATCTTGAGCCATTTACTAGTATACTTTGTACGGTCCAATATCACTGGTAGTTGTACTCTGATTATTCTTATATGAACTTTCCAAGTTTGATATCACTAACTCTAAGTACCAACCTGGAATAGTTGTCTGAATATATCTAGATCATTCAATTTTGACAATCATGATGGTTTGAGCTAACTTGCTCTAGGACAGACTAACTACCTCCCAACTGGTATTAGAGCTACTAGCACACGAGGTCGAAGACCAACCACTCTATTAAGGGAGAACCCAGATCGAGTAAGAAGTCAATCAGGAGCTATGCAGAGAAAAACAAAGAATCAACGAGACAACTACAAGAACTTTCCTCGGAGAAACGAATGATAGCCTGATTTTTAAATGGATTTTGGAGTAAGAAACTGAGAGAGCGGGAAGTACTAGCACCAACTAAGAAATTCAATGATTTGGTACAAAGAGCACTAAAACTGGAGCAAAGCTAAGAAGGAAAGGGTCCATAAGAGAAGACAGCCCAGTGACAGTGAGTCTTCTACTAAAGAAAGTTCTGGGTCTAGTTCTAACTCCAGTTCGTCTAAAAGGGAATCAGATGACAAGGGTAAAGGGAAGAAGAAGGGGTCCTAGACCATGAAGATAGAGGAGATGTCCAGACAGATCGTTGAAATAGCAAAAACAAGACCCTCAATGAAGAAATCGGAGATTTGGTGTTCCAAGTGTAGATCAAAGGATCATATGTCTAATGAGTGCTCTTAGTTCACCTACTCTAAAGCCTCTGGTCACATTTGGAACAATTATGAAATCAAGATTCACCATTTCAAGAAAGGAAAGGATCTATCGATGATCGCACTCACCAATCTTGAAGCACCCAAGGCAGATGGAGTCAGTGGGTCTAAAGAAAATGAAGCTAGCACAAGTACTTGGGCTGGTCGAGGACAGTACCAGAATGGAGCTAGCAGGGATAGGGGCAGGGGAGATTTTTTACAGCAAATTTTGAACTATTACCAGTGTGGCAAGTATGGCCACTTCGCAGCTCAATGTCCAAATTCAACCAAGCCATAAGTAATCGACCAATAAGCACCAAAACCAATATCAATGAGGGCAACCACTAGAAGCTAGGGAATCGTCATTGAAGAGATTCTAGAGAAGAGAATAAGTAGCCTTCCAAACATGAGCAATGGGAGAAAAAAAGGGTAGTCTAGAAGGCTAAGGGCAAGGAGAAGGTAGCATACGAATGGCAAGAGCAAAGGACACTTGCAGCTAAGCCCCAGTCTTCAGAACCTATGAAGGAGAAGGCGTCATATGGTCTTGAGGAGTCCATGATCGCTACGATGAAAAGTCTGGTAAATGAGACACGGCAAGTCAGAGTAGAAGTAACCAAAGTTAAATCTAATGGTTTGATGAAGGATCACAGATGAGAGAACACGGGATGGAATTGTGAATACACTCAAGAGGAGAAATCTTTTGGTTTTGATAGCAGTAGCTCTGGCAATGAACAAGGTTAAATCTATGTGAAGGTTTGTGAACGCATTCAGAAGCTGACAATGGAACTGGATGACATAAGACGCACAACGCCAAAGGCCACCAAATTTATCAAGCAAAAGAGGAAAGTTGAAGCAAAGGCCAAGGCAATGGACTTGGCAGCTATTTGGGACAATGAAGTTCCAGTGATCCAAATAGATTATAAGCTGCAAAAACAATGGGAACCATTGTCTGGTGTCATTTTGGATGGAGGAGCCGGAGTGAATATCCTTGACGAGCATTTAAGTTAGAAATTGGGGATAACGGAGATGAAGCCAGCTCCCTTCAGAGTGACAATGACTGACCATAGAATAGTCCAAGCTACTGGGATTATTGAGAACATGCAGAAAGAGTCAGAAAAGAAAAGTTCAAACCCAGCTTTTTGGTACCGGATGTTCAAGGAGACTATGACATGTTGCTAGGAAGGCCTTGGCTCAGGACTGAGAGCAATTTCATGACTATGAAAATCAAACCTTAACCATTCAAGGCTCCAGCAAAAGAATTTAAATCAAGACAGATAATACAAGAAGCTGGAGGAAGGCTCTAAGATCGGAAGATTTATGTAAGAAATATGGGACTAAAAAGATTGAAAGAATGCTCGCCTCCATGAACATCTTTCCGTTAACAGAAATTGATCAAAGTGCGGTGCTGATGGATAAAGAGAAAGCTAAATAGCAAAAGCAGCAATATCCAAGCAATTCACTGAGCTAAACTCTAGAGAACAGAGTTCAAATTGATGGTCACTTACTAGAACATTCAACATCAGAGAAGCTCAACTTCAGACGAGAGAAAGGAGCCAGTTTAGTAAACTTTGATGAGGAAAATCCAGTAGCACTGGGCATTGGATGTTTAAAGTGATCTTTTAGAAGTCAACAATCCTTTCAATGATTACACTGTAGGCATTCAAACTGAAACGGAAGCAGATTTGATGGCCAAAAGAAAGGGAGGTGGGCCAAACTGGCTACTTCCAGATGATCGAGAACTAGAGGAATGGAATCTCGGCTCAAAGAAAAATCCAAGAATGATCAAGATCAACAAGCATCTAAAAGACAAAGATTAAAGAGAAGGCCACAACATCATCCCAATGTCTTTGCATAGGAACATACGAACCTGAAAGGAGTTGATCAAGAGGTTTGTCAACCTGGATTTGACATATATCTGCTAACAACTCCCACTGCAAAAGCAATATCAGGACGTGTAGCAATCATAGCACACATCAAACTCCCAACTACAGATGAATAAGGCACTTGTGCCATTTCAGCCTTTTCCTCTTCAGACTTAGGGCAATCATTTTTAGAAAGTTTCACATATGGAGGCAATGGAGTACTCAATGCCTTCCCCTTCTCCATATTGAAACGCTTGAGCACTTTAGCAACGTACTCAGATTGAGACAAATAGACCGATTTCTTGCATCTGTCTCGCTTAATGCGCATGCCAAGGATATGGCTTGCTTCACCCATGTCTTTCATTTCAAAGTTTGCATGTAACTCTGACTTCAAGGCTGAAATCTCATCCCTACATTTCCGGGCAATTAAGATATCATCCACATAAAGGACCAAAATCAGCAAACTACCATCGTTAGCTCGCTTAGTGTAGAGGCAATGGTCCATATTGCTACGTTTTTAGCCTTGAGAAAGCATGAACGAGTAGAATTACGATACCACTCCCTTGATGACTGTTTTAGACCATAAAGAGTCTTTTCTAATTGATACACCAAGTCTTCATTGCCCTTCTCAACAAAACCTTCTGGTTGTTGCATATAAACTTCTTCTTGAAGATCACCATGCAAGAATGCCGTCTTGACATCCATCTGGTCAAGTTCCATGTCGTCTTTAGCAACCAATGCAAGTACACACCCCAGAGTAGTCATCTTGACAACCAGAGAAAAGATCTCATCAATATTCCCTGTTGCTTAAATCCTTTAGCAACAAGTCGTGCCTTGTACTTGGGTTTATTATCACGAGGTGTAATTTTTTGCTTGTACACCCATTTGCATGGTAATGCCTTTTTACCGTTAGGCAACCGAACCAACTTCCAAGTTTGATTCTTATGCAATGAGTCCATTTCTGATTGCATAGCTTTCTCCCACTTTGCCTTGTCATCCATTGATATGGCTTCCTTATAGCAGGAAGGCTCTCTGCAATCTGTCAACATAATGTAGTCCAATGAGGGAGTAAATCTGTCAGGAGGCCTTGAAACTCTTGTAGACCTTCTAATAACTGCTTGAGCCGGTTGTCCCTCAGCAACATCTTGTACTTTAGGAGGATTCTATACTTGTTGTCTGACATTAGGCACTTCAGCCCTATTGTGGACAATTCCATCTTCTTGGAAGATAACTCTCGTGACCTCCATTGTATGCACAGTTTTCTTATGCATCTTTTCTTCATTGAAGTATACGTCATTACTGGGAACTACCTTTTTAGCTTCAAGATCCCATAACCAAAATCCCATCTTGCCAGGATTGCCATAGCCAAGAAATATGCATTTCTTTGACTTAGGAGCCAACTTGCTTCAAAACTCCTTTGGAACATGGGAATACGCTTCACAGCCAAAGACTCTAAGATGCTTGTAAGAAGGTGGCTTCCCAGACCAAATCTCTTCAGGTACCTTCTCATCTAAAGCCTTGTTAGGAGATCTATTAATAAGATGGACAGCAGTTGCTAATGCTTCTGTTACCATATACATGTGGTAGTGATGTGTGTGAACACACTAGGACCGCCGGGGTATTTTTTCCCTCTTTAGGAGGTTTTTTCCCCCGTGCATTGTATATAGGCCCATCACTCTAGGGCTATCTATCTTTCCATTGCACACTAAGTAACACACTCTCTAATGTATGCCTTGAGCTTCCTTCGTCTTCTACAAGTTGTGTGCGTTTCTCTGCAACCCTAATTCCAACAATTGGTATCAGAGCAGGTTGCATCCTCCCGGGCTTAGTCGCCAGCTGCTCCAGCACACGCCTGCTCACTTTCTCCATTTTAGTGAGCTTTCGGCCTCCATTTCCACTACAGGCAGTGTTGCACAGGCTATTTTATCATTTTGTGTAGAGTTTCTATCACTTCCGTTTTCTGCATAACAGGTGCCTTACAGTCTTCTATGGTTTGTGCTATATAGCACGTGTTGTTTCCTCTCTGTTTCTCCTATTTTTGAGCAGTTTTCACATCAGGTGCAGCATTTACCATGGCTGACAACAACACGGATTTCTTCAAGATGTTTGCTGCTGAGGACAGGTTGGATGGGGACAATTACCCTTTGTGGCTTATATGATGCAACACGTTCTTGTGTCAAAGAGCATCTGGAATATTGTGCAGGGCATTGATGTATGTCCTGGTTCTGAGGATGTAGGTGATCTTGAGGATGTTGCAGGTCTTACTACAAGGATTGCTGCTATTAGAGTTGTTTTGCCTATGGTAGAACAAGCTCGTTGGGATGTAAAGGATGCACATGCTCATGCATTGATTGCGTTGTCCATGAAGCGCACCATTGTTCCTCACATCCGTTCAGCAAAATCTACAAAACAGGCTTGGAATATTTTAGCAGGTCTTTATGCAAGTCGCAATGAGGCTAAAATTGCTTTGCTGCGTAAAGAGCTAGAGTCAAAGATTATGTATGAGGAAGATGATATGGAAACTTTCCTTGCTAGTGTCAAGGATATCAATGAGCAACTTATTTCTGCAGGTGAAGTCATTTCAGACAGTTCCCTTGTGCAGACTGTTCTTGATGCCTTACTAGATTCTTACCAGACTTTTGCTAGTACTTGGAGACTTATGACCCAAGGAAATCCAGAAGTTGTCAAGTTTGATGCATTATGCACATTGCTGTTGCAAGAGTCACTTTCCAAAAAAAAACAGGACTAGACAGCATGTAGTTGAACAGGCTTTTATTGCTTCTCAAAGAAAGGGTGGTAACAGCAATGCAGCCACTACTTATGGTTCTGCTGCGAGTGGCAAAACTTCTGTTCCCAATGCTTCTGTTGGCAACGCTTCGTCTAGCAATTCTGGTGATAAGGGCAAAAAGAAGATGTGTTGCCATTATTGTAAAGCTAATGATCACTTGATCAAGCAGTGTCCTAAGTTGAAGGCAAAAGAGGCTAAGAAGAAAGAGGATGGTTCCACTATAAATGCTGGTTCCACTACAAATGCAACCATTGTTGAGTCTTCTGTGAAAGGAGACAGTGTTTCTGATGTTGATGCAGAATGGGCTTTTAGCGCAGAGTGCACTTACAATCCTGCTGTCCATGATGCATGCTTGTCAGTTGCTGTAGATTAATATGTGTGGTATTTCGACAGTGGTGCTACAAAGCACATTACCTCACATCGTAAATTGTTCACCTCTCTCGAGTCTGTCCCTCATGGGAATTCAGTCACTTGTGCCAACAATGCCTCTTATCCAGTTCAGGGAGTTGGAAATATTGTGCTTACTGTTGTAAATGGCAGTTCCTTCACACTTGTTGATGCGCTTTATGTACCTGGGATCAAAAAGAATCTCTTGTCTGTATCCGCGCTTACTAGACTTGAACTTGTAGTCAAATTTGTGGATGACAGATGTACAATTCATGATCTCAGTTTTGGTGATGAAATTGTTGCATCTATAGAGCCTTTTGTGAAGTGGGTTGTATAAGCTCACTTTGTATGACAAGTGTGGACAAGATTTTGCAAATGTTGTTGCAAATTCAAGGGCTAATTCAGATGCAAAACTTTGGCATGCACGTTTTGTTCATCTGAATTTTTCCAGTTTGCTGCGTTTGCAGAAATCTGACATGTTTGCTTCTTTGCCGCCTCTTGAAGCACCTGTCAAACACATTTGTGAAGGCTGTATTTTGGGTAAGATGCAGCATTCTAAGTTTCCAAAGGATGGTTCAGTTCGGGCCACATGCAGGTTGCAGGTTGTGCATAGTGATGTTTGTGGGCCCATGCAAACTCCATCCTTGGGCAATTACCTTTACTTCGTGACTTTCATTGATGATTACTCCATGCATGCATGGGTATTTCCACTTAAAGAGAAGTCTGAAGTTTTTATGTGCTTCAAACAATTTTTGGCTATGGCTGAAAATGTCTCGAAATGTACTATGGGCACCCTCCGTTCCGATCGAGGAGGGAGCGTATGTCTCATGAATTCAATGCATTTCTGTCTAGTCGTGTGATAAAACACCAATATACAATGCCTTATACACCTCAGCAAAATGGTGTTGTTGAGAGGAAAAACAGGTCACTTACGGAAATGGCACAATGTATGGTCAAAAGTCAAGCTTTGCCGCATTCTTTTTGGCTTGAGGCCATCATGTGTGCCGCTTATGTACTAAACAGGTGTCCTACAAAAGCTTTGCAGTCTATTACTCCATATGAAGCATGGCATGATAGAAAGCCTTCTATTGAGCACATGCGTGTTTTTGGCTGTTTGGCATATGCTTTGGTGCCACAAACACAGGGCAGAAAATTGGATGATAAGGCTGTCAAATGTTTTTTTTTTTTGTTATACTACTGAAAGCAAAGGTTACAGGTTGTATCATCCGCAAACAAAGCGGATTCTGGTTTCACGGGATGTAGTGTTTGTGGAAGATTATGTTCAGCCCTCCCTGTCATGTACTAAAGACAGTAATATAAGCTCACATGACATTTATGACACTTTGTTGCCTCTTTTCAATGGTGGAAATACGAATGTAAGTTCCAATGAGGCAAATGTACAGCCTATGGGGGTTTCTGAAAATGTTACAAATCAATATATTACTGATGCAGATGTACATGATGTACTTGATGAGGAAAGGGCTGAAAATGAGCAGGCTAGAGGTATGCCAAAATGGCTGGTGCACACTTTGCGTGACAGTAAATTGGATGCACCTTTGTCTAGTCGTACTCATTTAGACTCTCGCCATGCATCTTATGGATCAGATTGTTATGCTTTGGCTGTGTCTAGCTTACATGATGTTGAGGAGCCTCTATCTTTTGATGAAGCACAGAATTCAGAAAATTGGATGGCTGCCATGCAAACAGAATATGATGCACTTATAGAAAATGACACATGGACTTTATGTGATTTGCCTCCTGGCAAAAAGGCCATTGGTATTAAGTGGGTTTACAAGTTGAAACGCAAGCCGGATGGTGAGATCGATCGCCATAAGGCTCGACTTGTTGCAAAGGGTTATGCACAACAAAAAGGCATAGATTATGAAGAGACCTTTGCCCACACTTGTCATATGACTACTGTGCGTTTTCTATGTGCATTGGCAGCTCATTTTGGTTGGGATGTACATCAATCAGATAGTGTTACTGCTTTCTTGAATGGTGACATATTTGAGGATGTTTATGTAACACAGCCTCGCGGTTTTGTCATAAAAGGACAAGAGGACAAAGTGTGCAGATGTAAGAAGGCTTTGTATGGGTTGAAGCAATCTCCTCGTGCTTGGTATGAGAAATTTGACACTCATTTGGACAAACGAGGCTTTCATAACAGTCCAACAGAAAGCACATTGTATGTAAAGTGTGAGGGTGATGTACTTCTCATTGTGGTTCTTTATGTCGATCATTTGCTGATCACTGGACCAAATGAGAGACATATTGCTGAATTTAAGGCTGATTTGAATGCTACTTTCAAGATGAAAGATTTGGGGTTGTTGCATCATTACTTGGGTATACAGTTTAAGCAGTGTGATGGTGGTATTGCCTTCTGTCAGAAAAGTTACATAGAGACATTGCTATGTAAGTTTGGACTTGAGGATTGCAAACCTATTGCCACTCCCATGGAAACAGGTTTGAAGTTGAGTCTACATGATGCTAGCGATCCTGCTGATGTCACTCTTTACCAAACTGCTGTTGGCTGCCTCATTTATGTATGCAACACGAGGCTGGATATTCAATTTGCAGTCTCACATGTCAACAGATTTATGCATAGCCCAGGGTCTAAGCATTGGCAGGCTGTCAAGAGGATTTTCCGCTACCTTAGTGGCACTTTACATCTTGGCTTGTTTTATCCCAAGGGGGGATCATTGCCGCCAGACTTACATGCTTTTTCGGACTGAGATTGGGCTGTTGTTTTAATACGCGAGTGTCCACAAGTGGTTTTAGTTTCATGCTTGGCAGTTCATGTATATCATGGTTGAGCAAGAAGCAACCTACTGTGGCCACTTCGAGTTGTGAGGTTGAGTACAGGGCACTCTTCACAGCTACGTTTGAGTGTGTATGGCTCAGATGCCTTATGGCTGATTTGGGTGTTGGCCAGGACACTGCCAACACTATCTACACTGACAGTCAGAGTGAATTGGCAGTTGCGAGGAACCCAGTTTTTCATGCTCGCACAAAGCACATTGAGGTGCCTTACCACTATGTCAGGGAGAGGCTCTCAGCAGGAGAGGTCAGCTTGGCTTATGTGCCAACATAGGACAACCTTGCAGATCTTTTTACAAAGGCATTGTCTTGTGAGAAGCTCGAAGCTTTCCGCAAAGCTTTGGGCTTACTCCCCTTTGTGGACTGATCAAGGGCATGGCACTTCCCTTTACTCATGTGCTAGCTCTTGTTCACCGCATCACTCCAGGGGGGATTTGTTACCATATACATGTGGTAGTGATGTGTGTGAACACATTAGGACCACCGGGGCATTTTTTCCCTCTTTAGGAGGTTTTTTCCCCCATGCATTGTATATACTCCCATCACTCTAGGGCTATCTATCTTTCCATTGCACACTAAGTAACACACTCTCTATTGTGTGCCTTGAGCTTCCTTCGTCTTCTCCAAGCTATGTGCATTTCTCTGCAACCCTAATTCCAACAGCTTCCACCCAAAATCCATTAGGCAACTCTCCATTAGACAACATGCTATGTAACTTCTCTTGTATGGTACGGTTCATCCTCTCAGCAACACCATTTTGTGGAGGGTTATATGGAGCAATCAGCTCTCTTTTGATGCCTTTGGAATCACAGAAATTCTGAAAGACTTTAGGGACATACTCACCACCATTGTCTGACCTCAAGCACTTTACTTTCTTGCCAGACTGATTCTCCATTAATGCCAAAAAAAATTGAAATTTTGAAAGAGCTTCATCCTTCTTCCTGAGAGGACCCACACTTTCCTTGAGGAGTCATCAATGAATGTAACAAAGTACAATGAACCTCCCATGGATACGTTAGGCATAGGTCCACAGACGTCACTATGCACTACCTCTAATGGCTCACTTTTTCAAGTGCTTCCCCTTTTGTGTGGTGACTGTGTTTGTTTACCATAAAGACAATGCTCACAAACTAAAAAGTCTGAGAAATTGAAGCCAGGCACATAACCAAAACGAGATAAGATTTTCATTCCCTTTTGAGACATATGTCGTAACCGGTGATGCCACAAAGAAACACTTCGCTGCTCAGTTACACAAATTACATGGTTTTTAACATTGGATACATGTAGCATGTACAAAGTCCCAGACTTTGAACCGTGTGCTACCACTAAAGAACCTTTGGTGATCTTCCACGAGCTATCACCAAATGTGCAGTAATATCCCGCGTCGTCCAATTGTCTTGTACTAATCAAGCTTTTGGTAAGCTTCGGCACATGTTTCACATTCTTGAGCATGAATGAAGAATCATTCTGAGATTTCAGCTGCACATCGTCGACACCAACTATGTCGTAAGCAAAATCATTGCCAAGAAGAACACGACCTTTACGGGCTGCATCTTATGTACTGAACCACTCTCTCTGAGGAGTCACATGAAACGATGCAGCTGAGTCAATAACCCAATCCTGTAAAGCATAGTCATCAGTGGCAACCAAAAATGTTGAATCCATGGCAGATGTGAGATAAATATTTCCATCAAAATCTTCAACAAAAACATTGTTGATCTCTTCAATATTTATACTGCTTTCCTTAGTCTTGCCTTCTTCCGACTTTTTGTCTCCACTTTCGACAATCTTTCTTCATATGACCCTTTTTGTGACTATGATAGCACTCAATGTCTTTTCGGCCACGTGATTTGCTATGAGATTTTCCTCTCTGATTCTGCTTGCCCTTTTCTTGTGATCGACCACGAACAACGACAGCATTGCTAGTACCACGAGAAGTATCAAGATTCTTCCTGCTAACTTCTTTAGTAAGCAAATTTCCCTCAACATCAGCACATGTTAAACCATCAAGAGGTGTTGAGTTACTTATGGCTGTGCGAAAAGTATCCCAACTTTCTAGCAGCGTAACTAGCAAGAACATTGCTTTGACCGAATTGTCAAAATTGACTCCCTGCGCAGAAAGCTGACTGAAAATTGTGTTGAACTCATTGAGATGGTTGCACATGGGTGTGCCCTCATCCATCTTCAAATCAACTAACTTTTTCAACCAATAACGTGTGATGCTACACTTTGCTTCTCATACAAGTCACATAACTTCTCCATAGCTCATAACCAATCTTTTCCATGTTCACATTGAAGTACACATTCTTTGACAAAGTCAGCATGATGGTGGACCTAGAAAGCTCATCCAACTCCTGCCAATCATACTCATCCATATCCTCAGGCTTTATCCCTTTCATCTTTATCGACTAGATGTACTAAGACATTGTAAATTTGTTCCTTCCAAAATGGGAAGTTAGTGCCATCTAACTTCTCAATGTTGAACAAAGAGTTCTCCGATGATGAAACCATCACTCAACAAGGAACAAAAGTGATAGATCCGCTCCACTTAAGAAGATGATAGAAAACCTAAAAAATTTCGACAGTCTCTCCTGGAAAACTGACTTCTAAACCCAAAACAAATGTGTACAATGACTGAAATGCTGATCAAAGTGGCTAAACCGGCAAGATAAAATCTCAAAGAACTATCACTGGCAATGTCTACAACTCTAGAAGAGTGTCTCTGACCAGCTGAACATTGTCAAAGGCATACGCATAAAGATGACACCAATGCCAACAATGGCGTGTCAGTAGATGCACACCAATACTGCACTAACCGCATAAGCATACATCCTATGTCAATTCCGAAACTATGGGGATGCTGGGGGCTCGCTCCAAAACCTGTATCACCGAAAGGATCTCCACATTTGAGAATCCCCCAGCTCAATAAAACCTTACCACGACCCTCAACAATAGGCTTTGCATATTTCCATCACAATACATAAACCGCATAAGATCTTACATCAACCACAGAAACCCTTTTTAGTAACCGCTGTGGCGGTTTGTTTGATATAACAAACCCTCAAGACCTTACATCAAATATGCATGTGACAGACATTGCAGAAAGAGTCTGCAATGAAAACATGTACGCAGAAGAACCACCGAGGGTAGACAACCCTGCTGTCTGAACGAATATCTCTCAAACTGTGCAAATTTGCAGAAACTTCCTTCTGCAATGTTGTAGACCATGCGAAAACAGTTGGGGATCACGGGAATGGACTTGAAATAAGCTATTTTTACAGATCAAAACAGATCAGTAAAAATCTGCAGCTTCTACTTCACGATCTACAGGCAGTCTGAGTGATGTATCTCAAAATTGGTAAAGATTTTGAGAAAACTTTCTTCTGCAAAGTTGAAAGGACAAAAAATCGGTCAGGAATCGCGAGAATTGGCTTAAATGAAAACGTTTTGGTAGGCCAAAATAGATATGCAAAAACGTGCTGCAGTTTTTGCTGCTTCTCCGCTTGCCTCCCCGCTGAGCTCCAATGGTGCTCCCAATCCCTGAGCTCTGATACCAGTTGAAGAGCGCGTGCGAGAGCGTGTGTGTGTGTGTGTGTGTGTGTGTGTGTGCAGCAATGGAGAAGAGAGGAGACACAATAGTGTTAGGGTTATGAGTCCTTATTCTTTTATGTAGAATGAATGGTCAGTGTTAGTTCCTGGTAGTTTCCGGCCGCCCAACACTTAGTCGTGGCACATTGGGCTTTACCACCCCAACAAAGTGTGGGTTACATTCATGGAAAAGTGGCCACTCTATGGATTTGCACTTCAAACTTGACGTAGTTACAAAGGGCTTAGAAACCCTTAATGGTCCTCTTGCTTAAATCCCTCACTGCCTTGCACTTCTTGCTTCTTTTCTCACTTCTCCTTGCTTCACTCTAATCGCATGTGTAGAAGAGGCCTCCTTTTATAGATGTAAAGGAGCCTCTATAGGCTGCCCTCTCTCATGAGAAGCAACCATCCACATATAGATGTAGCCATGTGTAGACGAGTCTACCCAAAAATCTACCACCAACCGTTGAACGACCGCCACCATCCGTTGATCGTAGACCACCGGCCATTGGTCATGTCTAAACCGGCCGTTTTTAGGTTACTTTTTGGCTCCGCTCTCCGACCATGATATTCTGGCGAAAAGAAATATTTTGACGAGTGATTTTTTCTCACGCATGATGGCTTCTCCTTGTAACAGGGGCCTTACTAATGTGTTTTTCTAGAATAAATATTACAAGGGTGAACCAAGCTCCATACTTAACACAGCCTACAGCCTCGTACCCGCTCCAGACAAGGGGTAAGTTCTTAACCTTAACTTGAAGTGTTTTGAACATGGATAAGGGTACGAGAATAGCATAATGGCTTCAAACGACACAAGGTAGAATGCAAAACGCTGGGTAGAAAAATTTCCACACCAGCTTGGCCATCAAACCAAATCTTACCAAATTTGAACCATAGCATACCCATAGAGTATAGAATGTCTAGTCTCAAAGTTCAAATTTGGGTCCATTTTTTAAGTAGCAAATAGGCACCCCTATTTTAGAGGAGCCAATTTGGGAGAGTGCCATGAAAAAGTTGGTCATGAGCAAGGAGATTCAACCACTTGTTCCCTTCTAGGCTTCAAAGTGTCATTTTGTGATTATGGAAAAAACACCAATCCAATGACCACCAAACTTCAGAGGGGGTTGACCTATACATATATAGCCTATTTATAACCCCTCTAACTCAACAAATTGTTGCAGGGTGCTACATCACTTATAGGCCAAGGCAAAGGCCTCAGGGGCACATGAACCAACTCAGTCAATATGGGGACACAATAGGGTCATCAAAACACTTAATTAGGCTTCTAGATGCAATGTAAGGGATCAAGAACACATTAAATTTTAAAAAAATTGTTTTAAAATAGGCGCACCTATTTTTCAATTCTTAGAGATTGAAACTTTTTGCACTCCAAGTTGCTTGCACATGTTCTTACACTCATGCTATGTATGTGCAACCCTTCATATCACCTTTGAAGATCCCAAATTGTCTATAAGGCCCAAAAGTATGCACAAAGCCTATCTTGGACACACATTAACCCCAAACACTCATTTAAAGTTTGACTTGCATCAAGTGTCAACAAACATCACCAAGTATACATACCATAGCTTATGAGCCAAAAAATCCACAAATCTAGACACCTGTAAAATGGGCACACCTATTTTATAGATGGTCCTTTTGGGGGAAATGAGAATGTACACCAAGTTTAGAACCCCCACACCAAGTTTCTTCCAAAATGGACTTGCCAATCTCAAGTTATCACAAGGTAAGTTTGATAGCAAAAAAGCGGATATGTGTTTGTGCCTAACTCCCACATGTGAACTCCAAATCCAGCCAAACTTCACACACTTGTCCTACAACACTACATTGCCTAATTATGGTATATTCTATGCATGTATCTGAGGTACGAGATGGAATCATAGTCTTGTTGTTGGCATGTGTTGAGTAGGAGACAAGACGTGTCTCCTTTGTGAGTGAGCTCCACCATGCTCACGAGATAGAGCATGTAGCTATCCTTGACATGCCAGTAGACTCTATAGAGACACAAGTAGAGCGGGCTACTCTCTAGAGACATAGGTAGAGATGACGAACATGGAGCTCTTTGATATTCTCATACTAGAGGCTAATGAGTTGATGCCAAGACACATAGTTCCTCCTTGCAATGTCAAAGTCAGGATGTCAATGAGCCAAGAAGAGTCCATCAATGCATGTACCCCCCCCCCCCCCCCCCCCCCCGAAGGTCAAACAATGGAATCTTGAAGGATATGGACGGAATCAAGCCTAGGAATCTTTGCAAAGAATAGAGCAGGTCGGTCAAAATTGTAACATCTTTTAGTGAGGAATAAGCAAAGCACAAAGAATCAAGAAAACCCAACACATGACAAGCAAGCATTGGGCAGCCTAGTGTGCAACACTATAATTGCAACATGTAACAAGCGGCCCATGTATTGCTTTAGTGTTTTGTGTGGTGCACCCGTGCACACACACACACACACACACACACACACACACATTGTAGGCCTAAAGGTAGGGGAAATTAACAGTGTTGGTATTTAGCAGCTCATCATCGGGCAGTGTTGAGCATTGCAATCAAAGGTAGGTCTGCACAATCAAGCTGGCCAACAGGTCGAAATCTCAGAGCAGTAGGACATTCAATAGGTAGAACTATATATCCTAGCATCAATTGATCAATCTCTAGCATGAGCATATCAAAGAAATCCATGTATGTCATCTCTGCCTCTCACTAGGGAGCTGACCTGCCCTACCTCTGTCTGAATAGATTTTGATGACACTTGCTATGTCTCATTAGAGCCCTACTGCTCTACCTCTATCTCTACAAAGTATATTGGCATATCATGCATAGCTACATGCTCTGTCTCATAATCATGGTGGATCTCACTCGCAAAAGAGACATGTCAACAACAAAACCGAGACTATGTCATCTTGTACCTCCAATACATGCATAGGATATACCAAGCCACTCCAAGCTCCCCTGGAAATCACTAGGCATCATCTAAGCAGTATCTTCTGGCACCCACAACCTACTAACTGTCTCACTGAGATGAAACTCTATCTCAGCTGAGAAACATAGTGCACATGTTGTAGCGTATAGGATGCACCACTAGGTAATGATCAATAAACATCTCTTGCACCTGCAATGTCAAGCATCGAACCATTAGCCAAGTGCACAAAACCAAAGCTCCCGCTAGAGAAAGTGTTGAACCACTCACGATGTGGTGTGATGTGGAAAACTGCATCCTCATCTAGCAACCAATGAGGAGAAGTGTCACTTCTAGAAGACATGTAAGTGGGAGGGATGCTAAAGGCAAATGTGACATCATTGTCACTGGCATATGAAGCCACTATTCTAGCATGTGTCAAAACCTCATTTGTATCATGCGTACATCTCTATTGTTGCCTCATGCGTCTGAAACAATGGCACCTAATGTACCCTCTGTGACCACAATGCCAACATTGCATATATCGACAACTATGAGACCGTCGACTCTCACAACTCATCAGTATCAACTTTGAACTATCACACATGTTTGCTAGATGGATGCCAAGAAACCAAACCTATGGCAAGAAATTTTGGGAGAAATTTGGCAAAATCCCCCTTGTAAATTGAGCAAAAAACTCAAACAAAATCTCAACCATAAATTATACCAAAATGGCAATAAAGTGGGAGATCACTCGACCACTACACGATCATAACCATGATCAACTGCATCAAAATCAATGCTTGCATATGCATAAAACGAATCCACAATCTACAAGCTTAAACAACATCACCAAACCAAGTGATCCCAATTTGGGATAGACAACTCAACCAAGCATAAAGCACATAACCATATACGCAAGTAGTGAGCAAACACAATGCTCAAAGCACATCCCATAAGAAAATTGCATGCAAAGGTCTGACAACGGTCTAAAAACCTGTAACACCTATAAATTTTGTGACTAGCTATAATTTGTAGCCACACGAGCATATGCAACTCTCACTCCTACGAGAGTGGATACAAGAATACTAATCCATGACCAAACTGACAAAACCTATCAAAGTGAGAGTAAAAACTTGATCATTGTCAAAGTGGGAGTCACATTCAACCAGTAAACCATCAAAGAGTAAACTGTAAATACACACAATGTATGGCAAGAATCTGGGAAAAACTCGACAAAGTTTTCCCTGAATCTTAAGAAAAATCTCACCAAGACCGCATAAAGCATAAATAGACACTCAGTGTCTCAATAGGAAAAACCACATACATTATACATAAACTACCAAAACCCTATCAATGAAACTCACTCATGAATGATGAGTGGCTCTATGGAAGAATGTACTTATCAAAAATACTATAAATCTGTGAATCTGCCACCTGCAAGGTATACCTAGCTCACACTATATCTGCCACCTGCAAGTTGTACCTAGCTCACATTGTTTCTGCATATGCATACATAGCATAAAATTGCACAAAATTGTGTTGAAAATACTCTCTAGAATGACCCACACAGTGACACATGAGCACAACATCTGTGTCGCATAATCTACATTGGAAAGAATGTGCAAAATGTGAGAAAAATAGCCCAGAATCTAGCACATTACCTCATCGGTAAAAATATATATCGATAAAAAATAGATGCGTAGTACAACCAACCACCTATATATGGTTGTAAACATTGTCCGTGAGCCAAACTTACTCAAGGGAAATCCGCTCTAGAATGGTCCGTTGGAGTTGTATGTATTGGTGTATGTGGCCAAAGCAAGAAAACAAGAACCATCGATGTCAAAATCGACGTCGAGAGGGGTTGCCAAGGAGACTACATTGAAGCCAAGCTACTCCGAATAAATGGGGCTTGGAGGAGAGCCAATGCCACTCTCTCTCGATCTTCTCTTGGTAAGATGCCCTGATCTTTTCAAAATGTGTTGAAATCCCAATTTTTGAAACAATGTCTCCAATTTTCCCTTCTATCGTACAATGAAAAGACAATTTTGAGGATTTATACAATCCTATACAAGTGGCATTTTTTGAAGATTGTCTCGAGGTGATCAAATTGATCCTCTTTCAGGGAAGAATGAATACAAAGGTTATCCATATATACTTCCAAGAATATCCGTAACTATTCCTTAAAGGTGTGACTCACCAATCTTTGGAAAGTGGTTGGGGCATTGGTCAATCCAAATGGCATGACTTAGTAGGCAAAAATCCCCCATTTTGTAGCAAAGGCACTAATGTCCTGATCTTTAGGGTGTATAGTTAATTGGTTAGATCCTAAGAATCCATCCAAAGAACTACTTTCCTCTTTCCGTGTTGCTCTTTCTAATACATCTTTAATATATGTAAGGGATAGTTGTCTCTTATCGTGGTTGTATTCACATTTTTGAGATTGATACACACTCTTAATTTCCATTTCTCTTAGGTAATACCACAATTGGAGAAATCAATATGTTCAATTTCGTATAAGAACTCTACCTCTTTAAGTTTGTCTATTCCTTCCTTAATCTTCTTAGCAAAGGTTTCATTGTATGTGTATGGTCTTTGTCGTGTAGGTTTTGCATCTTCCCTAATTGAAATAGTGTGTTGGTAGGTTTTTGAATCTACACCTTTTAAGTCCCTATATGACTATGTTATCGCATTCCTATATTCCATCAGAGTTTTGATGAGAATATTCTCTTTCTCTTGAGATAAGTCTATATGTAAGCTAGCTTTGATTATTCCCCCTAGAGAGCTAAATCAACGCTTTGCATTTTCAAGTCCATCATAAGACTTTCTTGGTTCTTTCAACTCTCGCAAAGGTTGTTGTATCACAATTCTCGTATCTTAGAGAGTATATTTCTTGCAATGGGATAAAACATTAATCGCATCACTTCCTTTGTCATTTTTAGATTCCATCTCTATTGTCCAAACTTCCTAGATTGCCTGCTTAAGTTCTCCATGCTTTTCTTTATAGAATACAATCATCCCTCTGTAAGCTATTGTGTTTTGAAGCAGCATACATGATGGTGATTTTTGAGCCATGATGGTAGTTTCATTTTACTAGAAGCTAATGATTTAGTATCCAAATCCTCTGCTTCAGTCCTATGTAAATTTTAATAGGAATGATCTAATAGACTCACTCTTGTTATTTTTCCAAATTTTCTAAGATATATGGCACTATAGCCCCAATCTTGAGCCCTATGTACATTTTAATAGGAATGATCTAATAGAAGCACTCTTGTTATTGCCCCAATTTGCTTAAGATATTTGACATTATAGCCCCAATCTTGAATTGTCTAGAGTTGTCTCATAGTTTGATTTGACCCCAAAATCCACGATGCCAAATGTGTGTTCATAATCAATCCCACAAGAGGTGACTATCACTTCTTCTAACAATCCTGGAGGTCTCTCCTTGTGCCCATCTACAAGTTTCCATTGTCTTGTATGGAAAGAGATTTAATTCCAACATATTCAACAAGCAATGTGGTATTACCTTCTTTTCCTTTGCAATAATCCCCCACTTTATTTACGGATACACGTTTGATTTTTTTTCCAAGTTTGCTTTCTTATTTTAAGTGTTGGACATGCTCATTGGTTAGCCATTTTACTCCCGTTTTCTCTCAAGACTTTTGTAGATCAGTCCATCAATGTGGTTTAATTCTCAAAAATTGTGATGGTAAGTTTGATGGGTGTGGACATAATAGAATGCAAGCTTTTCACGCTTCCAACATATCTTTCATTGTGTGTAGTCTCATAGTCTTGCATGCCACTGATTTTCTCTGTGTTCTCTTGAATATGATAGTAGGATTCTAAGGGTAATTACCTTGGAGGCCTTTGATGGTTCTATTTCCCAATCTCCATAAAAAGACTGTGTGTCTACCTCCAAGGGAGGTTGATTCAGGCGTATTTCTTCAAAAGGAGCTGATTTTTTTTCCAAGTTCATATCTTTTACACCCCATACCCTTTCCCATAATTGTGCTGACCATTTTCATCAATAGGTGGAATTCTCCCCAAATTTCCTTTAGAATCTGGCACCATTTGAAGTAATTTTCTTAATGGTTCAGTTGCTTTAGAATGAATAGTCTCTTCAACATTCATATCTATAGTTTCCTTTCCCTCTTGTTTTTTTGGTGCTTGTTTTTGAGATTCCAAAAGTTTTTGAGTTATCTCGACGAACCTTTTAAAAGCTTCAAGCTTTTGGTGTAGGTAGTGTTTTCAATTTTTTTTCTAAGCTTTATCCAAACTATAAACCAGCTTGATACACTTCTAATGCTGCATTTATGGGTCCATAAACCTTATTAACTAAAAATGATCCTCCATATTTGATTGAAGATTCCACTATCTTTTTGGACACAGACTTGGTTCTTTTTTCCACAATCTCTTGGGATTCCACTTAAGCATTGAGGTTGTATTTTCTCTCTTTGTACCTTTGCCTTATGGCTTTCTGAATCTTAGATGAATATTTGATGCTACTACTGGAGCCCTTGGTTTTTTCTTGTTTATGTGATTTTGCTTTTGCTCTTATGACTACCTTGATGGGTATTGTTATCTCAATTTTCAATGAACTTGATGGATTTACTTCTACCAAATTCATAGGCATTTTTTCCTTTTTGGGGCGGGAATTTTCGGGCAATTTTCAAGGAAGCGTCCCCACTTTTTGCTACATTTTGTGCAATAAACAGGTGGTGATTCTCAATTTTCTGGACACTCATCTTCCAATGATCTAGTGCTTCATATTTGTGGAATCCTGTGCTTCTTTGTTGAGGTTGTTGATGGAGAATTAGGTGAGACGACCATTGAGGGCTTATAAGATCTTTGTAAATTCTTCAAGTTTGAAGTATAAAGCCAGTGGCTGCTTTATTGTGGACATAGCCCACACTTAGGTACGTCGAGCCTGGACTTCGTCAAAGATGACTTTCACCTATCGAAGTTGACTTATGTTGGTGTTGAACACGTTTAAATGTTTTGCAACTATGAGGAATTAGAATGGATGCTATGTTTAGTGACCAGAAGTCCTACGAGTAGAGGATACTGCCTCACTGGCACATGCGTACCCCTTCGCACAAAATGCCTCCCATGCATGGTAACATTCTTGATTAACATATATGCACAAGAAGATGAAGAAGTATCAATAGATGACACCGAGGAAGCCTATGGTCTCAACAAAGATGATTTTATTTATCTTGATGATGAGGATAGAGACTTACCCTTAGGATTGTTAATCAATCTATACAATATCCTCTTACCTTGATCCTATATTGAATCTGCTCGAGAAATATAAAGCGGTAGGGGATCAACTTGTCTTGTCGGTGTTGGCTGCAAGCACACATGTGCTAGTGCCTTGGATCATGTGGTGAGCATAGGGTGTGTCCTCATATGGATAGCACTGGGATAACATGAGAGTGTGTTTAGATGTGGCATCAATTTTTGTTTGTCAAAGCATGTTTGATTGATTCAATGTACCCTACCTCCAGTGAACTTCTAGTCCCTTTGCTCACTCTCCGATGGATATGTCTCCCTCCATTGGTCATTCCAAGTGGCAAGCGCTCCTCATTAGCTACAAGTGATCAAACGGTGTGAAACTTAGGCCAGGTTCAAATAAACCTGGCGATAGAGGTTGCAGCTTTTGCTACATCCGTCCCCTACTATTCACACACGATAGTGCGAGGAAGAGCAAGACTTCTGCTCGAGGGGAGGGAGGGAAGGGGCCGCTCAACTGAAAGTGGTCCAAAAGGTAAGTTGCTTTTACTTCGTTAGTGTAGAAGGAAAAATTTCAGTTCGGGCTCCATGTTCGTCCACCTGGCGTCAAGCTCAACCATCTGATAATCAAAATATGGATCGTTCGTAGAAAAGCAAATGATCGAGAAATTTAAAGAGCGAGAGACTCAGACGCGCACGGAAACGCGATGCAGTAGGGACGGAGGGTCGTGAGCAGATCGGGATTAAGTCTTTTTCGCGTAGTTCGCCCTTGCAGCAGCAAGCCGAGAAGAACCAGAAACCAGTATCGGAGACCTTTCAAACCTTGGTTATATTCTGCAGATCATCAAGCTGGAGGGTACTTCGGATGCTTGCCGACGTGATGAGCACGGACCGTTCAACACATTTTTTAGTTGATGTTATTAGGCTGTTGGCGATGCAGACGGCAGAGGTAGATGAACGCACAACTCCTTTTGTTAGCAGTCCCTAACTAACAATATCCTCATGATTTTTTTTGCCCCTATCAGCTTCTTGCGTAGTGCAACATGCCGTAAAGATGAAAGCCTGGGTGATTCCATCTGGAGCGATTCCTCGCTTTGCATCTCCTGAGAACACCTTTCAAACCCTGGTTATATTCTGCAGATCATCAAGTTGGAGGGTACTTCGGATGCTTGCCGACGTGATGAGCACGAACCGTTCAACACATTTTTTAGCTGATGCTATTAGGCTGTTGGCGATGCAAGCGGCAGAGGCCAATGAATGCACAACTCCTTTTGTCAGCAATCCCTAACTAACAATGTTCTCGTGAATTTTTTTGCCCCTATCAGCTTCTTGCGTAGTGCAATAGGCCTTAAAGATGAAAGCATGGGCGATTCCATCTAGAGAGATTCCTCGCTTTGCATCTCCTGAGAACAGCCCAGGTTTTCCTAGCCTACCACATTTGGCATACATGTACTGAGATCTTCCAAGAAAATCAAACCAATGAGAGTACAAGTGCCGGTATGCAGCATTGAACAACGATCTACTTCTAAATCCTCTTGCAGCTCAAGCACACATCTTGGACACATCACAAACTTTCAAGCTTGTCAAGCTCATGAGCACCCCAGCCAAGGTATACTCACGAAAGCATAAGGAGTTCTTCATCGGCTTCATGTCTGAACTGTCTTCACTATTACAGATAAGCCCAATATGGTTGTTGCAAGAAAGCACTATGTTGTTCTCACCGCATGAGAAATGAAGGCCTCTTTCCAATTGTTCAAATGCAATCACTTATGCTTGCACCTTAAAGGTGTGTGGTCTTATGCAAGACGTTGACATGGGCCAGAGAATTCACGAAAAGAGTACTAGTCAAGGGCTATTGGAAAGTGCTTGGTAGTGCTTTGCTCGATGTCCTCATGAAAGCACAAAAAGCTCCTTGTCCAAAATATTGGAGCGCATTGATTTCATGATATACCCATCAAGAACCTTCTGTAATAACAAACCTCCCTTGCCACAATGCCGTGCATCTTGAAGGCATGTGGCTCTATACAAGATGCTGATATGGGCACAAAAATCACAAAGATTCTGATGTTGAAAAAAGATGTCATGCTTGGAGCTGCCTTGGTCAATATGTATGCCAGATGTGGGCGATAGAGAAAGAACAGAAAGTGCTTGAGGAGCTTCCTATCCAGAATGTCGCCTCCTTGGAATACACTGATTCCGGGATGTGCACAACAACAGCAAGGCCAGAAAGCTCTAGGCCGTTTTTAGTGGATGCAAAGCAAAAATTAGTCACCTATACTTTGGTCTTGAAGGCTATGCTTACATCTTGAAGGCATGTGGCTCTATGTTGGACGGATTCGCCGCGATGGACGTCAGCACAATGAGAACTCACCTAACAAGATTTGTCAGCTAAGGATGAAGCTTGACCCGCAGGCGCGTGGAAGCAAGCATAAGGTGTCAACCTACACTCGACCGACTCCTAACTAATTCCTACAGAGGTCTCTGCCCAATGTCTAAGTCATAGCCTTCAGGAGTGCATAAGAGGAAACTTCCTACAACACTTTCTAGAACCGAACACCCAACAAACAATCTCGAAACACCATAGAACTTGAAGGAGACCCAACTAACACCAATAGGTCACTCTCCCTAAGGTCATGAACCAAAACCCCAACCCAACACACCCGGTGCAAAATCACGTAGGATGTCTGGCCGAAATTTGCAGGTCTTCGTTTCCAAAATCTAAAGTGCCTAATGTGTAGCTCTACTCAATGTGAACGCGTGGATATGCTGCAATGCCAAATCAGATAACGTATGCTCACCGAATCACCAGATGAAGCTCGTAGATGGAGCTCGCAAAACCGGACCGTACGGGCGCAATGTAGGTATCGGCGCGTAGCTCTCGTATGCTCACCGAAACACCAGATGAAGCTCGTAGATGGAGCTCGCAAAACCGGACCGTAGGCGCGCAATGTAGGTATCGGCGCGTAGCTCTCGTCGGGGGCAACGGGCTGCACTTCTCCACACTCGATTCCGACCACCAGAGCACACGTAGCGTCAAGATTAAGCTCACACTCTCTCTCGTACACAGTACGCTCACTCACAGACTTCAAACTTTTCTTTTTAAAATGACAAAAGGTTTTTCATTAAGGTCAAAAAGTGGTATAAATACCTTACAATTCTCAAACCCTAAAGTTCCAAATTAACCATCTACTCAATCTAAATGTCAAAACTGGGATACAATCTGGAAACTTCTGTAAGCCCCAATATTTACAAGGTGAAATGTCGGGTTTTCTCAATGAATGAATAATCACAAAAAATGATAATCTGCCGAGCCATCATTTTCCGTAGGGTGTGTCCATCTTCTAACACTCCTCCCCTCCTTACTCATGTCGTCCCCGACATGGCTGTTGAGCTGCTTCTTCATCTTATGGTTTCTTGCATCTTGATCAGCGACTCGTATCTTGCATGTAAATCCAGTAGTGTTGGGCCGAATATATCAGTGTTGATGGTGAAGAAGCCGGTGTAGAAAGCTTCTTCAAAAGCCTGGAGGTGATAGGATGGCAGAAACATGAGCCTTTGATACAATGCATGTATCACCTCCTTGGAAGGCTGACTAGACAGATCATATGCACATCTGTAAGTATCTTAAAAGAAGAAGATATTGTCTGTCACCTGGCCCGGTTTGAACGTCTCGAAGACTACCAAAAGGGTTTTGCAGATCTTCCTCATCATAATGCACGAAAGGTCAGGCGAGCCAGTGAACAATTTGATGGCACCCCTTAGGATTTTCACCATGTATTGAACACTTATTCTCTCGCCTGCCTTCAAGCCTGGCAGTTTCGGATAGTTCAGCCAAGTGGGTTGGCTTCTTTGTAGTATCTCCTGGGCCTTCCACGTCCGCATCCTTGGTAGAGGACAGAAGCTTAGGTTGTCTCTGATGATTTTGGGTGCCCCTACCAAATGGATTAGGTACTGTGGATACTTCGTCAACCATGCCTTTCTCCACCTGGGCTGGGAATCGACTATCAACTTTTCCCCTTCAGGCTGGGAGATATCTGTTGTGTAGAGTGGCACTGTTGGCTCTTCTCTGATCCTCTTGTTGATGGTGGCGGCTTCGTACTTTAGCAAAGGATATGGGAGAGAGGGTTGTAGCCATTCACGCCGGAGGTTGCTGGTGTTTATCTTCTGAATGGTCATGGATTTAAAAACCCTATGCTCCCATTCCAAGGCTTCCTTGGCCATTTCTTTGATTTCTGCCTCTATGGCCTTGCGCAGCTTCTCTTCCTCTTCTTGTGTCAGACTTGTGGCTCTTGAGAGGGTCCTACTAGGATTTCCTCTTGCATGGGTGTGTCCACTGGATCTGCCACATTCTCTAGTTCTATGCCTTCCATGGCTGCTGGCCCTGTGCCTGCCTGCTCTTCTTCCTGTTGGCCCTTTAGCTCATCTATCTGCGTTTGGAGTGTCTGTTTCTCTGCTTCAGCTTCTTCTCCCATGTTCACGAGGAGGTCGTTCAACTCGGCGTTTATCTTCTCCTCCTCCTCGAGCTTTCCCTTGATATTTTCTAGCTCATCTTGCATTGCTTTCTGCTCTTCTTCCATGCGTGTTTGCATAACCACCGACCCTTCTGCCACCATCAACCTTTGATTCTTCTCTAAGGTCAACTCTTTCTGGAGCTCTTTCATCTGTTCTTCATAGATCTGGCTCTCTGTAGTGGTGTGAATCGAGCTAGTAGCCCTGACTCTGGCAGGAGATGCCCGTAGCCGCTGGATGGTTTGATCTTTAACTTTAAGCTGGTCCTTGAGCTCAAGGATCTCATCCTGGCTAGCCTCTTGGTCTATTTCTGCCTTTTCTTTGGAATTTCGCATGGCCTCAACTTCCTTGGACTCAGCAAGTTGTAGGGTTAGGTTATCCCTTTCCCTTTTTGCATATGTCAATGACTTGCTGAGTTGTCTATACTCCTCTTCGGCTCCTTGCAGTCTTTGAGCTGCTTCCTGATTTTCTCTTTCCATTTCCTGGCATCTTTGCAATGCCTTTGCCAGACTGGCTTGCAGCTCTGCTTCTCTCTCTATCTGCCTTTGGCTTTGCTTTTGTAACGCGTCGATTTCAAGCTTTATCTGCACTTCAGTGGCTTTGAGATTTGCCATTTCACTTTATGAGGCCATTGTCGGTGCCCTTAGCCCGGTTAGCTTTGTCATCACCACATCCCAATCATTGGTGGGTGGGTGCAGGTCCACTGTATCAATGGCCATCTCCTTTAGCTCTACTAACCGTAGGCTTTGCATTTGCTCTTTGGGCCCCGTGTTTGCCAAGTCGAATGCGACTGTGGCAGCCTCTTCCTTTGTATATCCAGCAGCTAGCAAGTCTAGAAATGTGTTGTACCTTGCTTCATTTGGCTTTGGCTGCTCACTCTTAGGCTTAGCCTCTTCCTTTGGTTCTTTCTCTTGGCTTTGTTCTTGCTTTGACTCTTCTTGGTCTTCTGGTTTGTCTTGCTCCTCTTTCTCTTCTTGTGGAGGGCTACAAGGAGGTGGTGAGGGCGGTGGACTGGACTCAAGGCTGGCCGGTGGAGTTGTCGGCTTTTTCTTGAAATCTCTGTCCGCCTTTGTCTTCCTTTCTCTCTCTTTGCCTTCTTGCTCTTCTAGCAGTTTTTGTCGGACTTGCTCCACTTCCTCTTCTGTAAATGGTACATGTGGGATATTTTCTGTTGTGGCATCCAGAATCTTAAAATTCTTAATGTAGTCGTCGAATCTGTCTCTATGCACCCTTCGGGATGATCCCGACATTGCTTCTAGAGACGGCTTCCATAGCTCGTCTAAATCTCCTTTGAGGGCTCTTTCTGCCCTGAAGCTTTCCATCAGCCGCTCTAGCCATGCCGCTTTCTGTGATTTCGTCTCTTTTACTGGCACTTGGGTAGATTCTTTCTTTCCCTTCTTCAGCTCTGGCTGCTCTTCTTGCATGGTTTCTAACCGGCGTTTCAAACCTTGGTGCTTTTGGCTGTTCGTCTTCCTTATCTTCCTTAAGCCTCAACCAGTCGTTTTGTGATGGAGGGTCAGGCCATCTCCCCTTGGCATGCAATACTCCATAAATCACCTTCGTGATTAGCTCACGCGACACGATGTATGTAGGGTTCTTGTTGCCCATTTTCACCAGATTATCATGTACATAAGCTGCATAATTGATGACCTTCGGCTTGCTTTTCTGCATTGCCCAAGTGAATGTTGTGGCAATTGTTGCAGGTGGCATCCTGTACTTTTGTGGCTGCTTTGTACACATATGGAAATATTGATTGTACAGCTGACTCATGATTGCCACTTTGGGGTTGGCAATGTCTTCAAAGGTGTAGTTGCCTTTCTTTTCAGTGTACACCTTTACTTCGTCTCTTCTTTTGGTTACACTATCCCCCTTATTGGAGAGGTCTAGTGCAGCTGCCACTACTCTCTCGGTGATTAGAATCTCCGTGCCTGGCTTGCCCTACAGATCTGTAACTCAGGCCACTCCATCTTCTTTTATTGTTGTCACAAATTCCCATACTCTTTTTATGTTAATACCTGCCGGCACCACTTCAAAATAATTATGGAGATCAATCTTCTCCAGATACTCTGCCATCTTGCTTCTGACGAACTCATTGAGTTCCCGCGGTAGCATTGGTAGCTCTATCACATTTCCTTGGGTGTCTTTGAACACACCCTGGTAAATCTTTAGATCATTGGACTCTAGCAGATCTTCTTGGATCCATGTGCTTGTTGGCTTTAGAGTTTCTTTTGGTATGACGAAGGGCTCTACTTCTTCCAAATAATCCTTTATGGTCATCCGCTTCTTCTTTGCCGGTGACTTTGTGGCTGCCATAGATCCTGTTGCACTCAGTAGTCCGAAGTTAGCATTTTTTTCCATATCAGCTGAGAAACTGAGTTTTAACTATCCAAATGACTTGAAAATTGAAAATAAATCTTAAAAGGAACTTGTGAAACTGTGCATGTGCTCACAGTGCAATTCTGGCCAAAAAATTTCAGTTAGACATCCTACGCGTAGGATGTCTTTTTCATCAGATTTGGGTGATACTTGACATGCTGGTGATCCTTGGCCTGTACAACATGGCTATGTGCTTGGATTTGGATTTGGGCATCAAAAAGTGGATTTTTGGACTGATTCAGGCTTTAGGTCACCAATTGGGTAGAATGTCCATTACAGGTAGTAAATGATGTCCAAATGGGTTGAAAATTGATATATGGGCTCATTGCACCATGGTATTGGCCCCCATGATGTCATTCTTTGCACAGAAGGTCAAAAACATGCTTGAGACATCCTACACGTAGGATGTCTATTTCATCAAAATGGCTTGGGATTTGTTCTATGGGTAGTCCTTGGCATGGGGAACATGGCCATGCTCTTGGATTTTGATTTGGACAAGAATTGATGTTGGTAAGACCCTGTACAGTGTTTTTGGGCTCAAAAAAGTGTATCTTAAAGGTGTTGGGGATCAAAAATGATTAGAATGGCTTCAAACTTGGTATATGAGCTCTTGAAGATGATGTGATTAGATCTGGAATGGACAAACACCCTCTGTAGGCCAAAAATGTCAAATAGACATCCTATACGTACGATGTCTATTTCATCAATTTTTGCAAGTGACCACACAGATTGGTTGGCTATGTGCTCATGAAGGTGTTGTGCAAGTTTCATGTGATTTGGACAAGTTTTGGTAGGTATATGGCCCATTATTGCCTCTATGCATATGAGGTCAATGTTGGTCCAAATGTAATGAAACTTGGTGGGTAGTATGTAAAGGCTATTCAAAAAATGTGTGTGATGAAAAATGTTGGGTTTTGTGCCCAGAAATGGCCTTGAGACATCCTACACGTTGTTGGGGTATAAAGCCCGATGTGGTCGCCCAAGTAAGTGGGCGGGCCGCCAGGTATGTACACATATTCTTTTGTAAAAACCTAATAAGAACTCAGTATGCTCTATACATTACAGTAGAGCGAGTTCACCATATCGTCGTGCTCTTCTTCTCGCACTCTCTCTCGCGTCGCACTTCAGCTCGTACTCCTTCAATTGGTATCAAAGCTCAGATCGAGGCTCGAGGCGGCATTTGCAGGTAGCCAGAGTCACCTGCTCAGATTGGAGTGAGATTCGACAGGCGAAGACACGGCCCCAAATCTTGTGGGCAAGCCCAAAAGGCTTGGTGTTCTCAGAATTTCATTCTGAGGTCATCTCGGCCACCATTCGGCTTCGACAAAGTTCTGCGCATGCCATTTTCGACTACGTGGTCTCAGCGGGTGCAGATCTGACTCTGCAAATTTGGGGTTTCGGCCTATGACTGCAGGTGCTGAGGATATCGGCACTCCCAGAGTGTTGATTTGTGGCTGTCTACACATCGAAGGACGGCTCACAGTTCTTGGAGGCGCGTCACATACGACACGGGTGCATCTACACGCACACTGTAGGCGACATCCACTAGTTCATCAGGTAGCTTGTGTTTGCTGCTTGATATTCCAGATTTCATCCTGACATTGCAGGTACTTCCACATGGGATGTATTGTCAGAGATGATGTATGTCTGTTGAGGGTTTGTTGGCTGTGAGTCACGCCAGCAAACAACCGCCGCAGCGGTTACAGCATACATTGGGAAATTGTGGATGTATGACTTTGTGGGAAGTCTATGTACTGTCAGATTTACTGCAGCCTTTGTTGAGGGTCGAGTGAGGTTTTATTGAGCTGGGGGATTCTCGAACGTTGAGATCCTTTCGGTGATACAGGTCTTGGAGCGATCCCTCGAGCACCCTTAGATAGGCAGCTAGGATGTATTGACTGTGAGTTAGACAGTTGGGATTGCATCTTTGCTTTACTGCCGTTGAGGAATTGTCGCAGTCTATGCTTACAGGACAGTGAGACAGGACAGTGAGAGATAGTACAGGTGCAGGACAGGTTTACCCACAGCTTACAGTGTTAGAGAGAAAGTGGTTTTTTGAGCTGTTTTTGGTCTGTTTTTTAGTACACCAGAGCCATTTTACAAAGGAGACTCTGCTGAAATTTCTGCAGAATCTGAAGCTTTCTTGGTTCATTTGACAGGTTGATATTGGTTCAGAGGTCAGTTTACAGGGGAAACTCTGCCGAATTTTTCCCAGGAAAGTAAACTACTGTGAAGCGTAGCTATGGCTGGATCACAGGACACTGCTCTTTACAATATCAAGAAGCTGGATGGAACCAATTTCCCATTGTGGAAGAAGCAAATTTGGCACGTGTTGGTACAAAAGAAGCAGATAAAACCTATAAAGCTCAAGGGGATAAAACCACAAGATATGGACGAAGATGAATGGAGCGAAATGGATGAATTGGCACTTTCTACCATTATGCTGACTTTGGCAGAAAGCGTTTAGTTCAATGTAGCAGACGAGATGTCGGCTTATGAAGCATGGACAAAGCTGAGTGATCTTTATGAGAAGCAAAGTGCAGCTTCACAGGTATACTGGCTTAAGAAGCTTGTTGACTTGAAGATGAAAGAAGGGACACCTATGTCCAATCATCTGAATGAATTCAACACCATCTACAGTCAGTTGTCAGCTCAAGGTGTCAAGTTTGATGAACCTGTTAGAGTTGTGTTCCTGTTGATCACATTGCCAGAAAGTTGGGACACTTTTCGCACAGCTTTGAGTAATTCTGCACCTCCATATGGTTTGAACATAGCAGGTGTAGAAGGAAGTCTGCTTACTGAAGAAACCAATAGAAAGACAATGGACAAAGGCAAAGGAACAGCCTTAGTTGTCAGGGGAAGGACCAAAGAAAAGTACAAAGGTGGAAAGAGGAATTAGTCTCGTAGCAAGTCCCGCATTGCTAAAGGCAAGAGTGACATAGAATGCTACCATTGTGGCAAGAAGGGTCACATGAAAAGAGACTGCAGAGAATGGAAAGCAGAAAAAGGCAAAGAGAAAGCTGAAGACCATGGTGAGAAGAACAAGTCCTCAGTGAAGATTCAAGAAATAAATGTGACAAACACTGTTGCAGAGGATGACAGTCTAGTGTCAGGAGACATCTACTTCTTGAAGAATACAATGGACTCAGCTCTTCTTACAGCATCTGATGGAAATGCACTGAGTGACTGGATTATAGACTCAGGGGCATCACTTCATGTGTCTCCAAACAAGGAGTGGTTTACCTCTTATGTGACCACTAAAGATCATATTCGGCTAGGCAATGGGCAGACATGTGAGATCTTAGGTGTTGGAGATGTTCAATTGAAGTTTCAGAATGGCTCTTCTTTCACGCTGAAGAATGTGAGACATGTTCCCGCAATTACAAAGAGCTTGATCAGCACAGGTTTACTTGATGATGCTGGCTACGTCACCACTTTTGGACAGAACATGTAGAGGATATCCAAGGGTTCTATGACAATAGCACATGGAGTAAAGTTTGGAGGACTTTACATGATTTATGTATCAAATGTCTCTAAAAATGTAATCAATGTAGACGAGCAATCGAACGTTTCTTTGTGGCATAGCCGATTAGGACATATGTCCAAGAAGGGAATGGAAATCTTGTCTCGTTCTGGTTATTTGCCTAGCTTTTCATTTAATGATTTTGAATTCTGTGAACATTGTCTGTATGGTAAGCAAACACAGCAGCCACATAAGCATAGAAGCACTAGAAGAGACGCACAGTTAGCACTTGTTCATAGTGATTTGTGTGGACCTATGCCTAACCTATCTCTAGGGGGAGCTTCTTACTTTATGACATTTATAGATGATTACTCGAGAAAAGTATGGGTTTACTTTCTCAAGCACAAGGATGAAGCGTTTAGTGTTTTCAAAACGTTTGTGACACTTGTGGAGAATCAGAGTGGCAAGAAGCTTAAATGCTTACGCACTGACAATGGTGGAGAGTATGTTTCAAAGGCCTTTCAGGACTTTTGTGAGTCAAAAGGTATAAAACGTGAACTTACCGCTCCTTACAATCCTCCTCAAAATGGTGTTGCTGAGAGGATGAATAGGACCATACAAGAGAAGGTCAGAAGTATGTTGTCTAATGCACAGCTGCCAAATGGGTTTTGGGCTGAAGCTGTATCAACAGTTGTTCATCTTGTAAATAGATCTCCTAGCAAGGTTTTGCAGAAGGATTCAGTGCCAGAGATGGTATGGTCAGGCAAAATGCCCTCATACAAGCATCTCAGATTCTTTGGCTGTGAGGCATATACTCACGTTCCAAAGGAATTTAGGAACAAACTTGAGCCAAAGAGTAGAAAGTGCATCTTTCTAGGCTATGGTAATTCTGGTGAGATGGGGTACATACTTTGGGATCCCGAATCCAGAAAGGTTATCCGCAGCAATGATGTTCACTTTAATGAAGCCAAATATCATTCTAAACCAAAGAGGGTTGAGGAGATTAGAAGAGTTGTCTTCCAAGAAGATGGACCTGCACGCGCAAGACAAAATGTCAGGGCTCAAGAGGAGCAAGGATAGGATAGAGTGGAACCACAAGTTGTGGCTGAGCCTGAGCCACCTATTTTGCGTAGATCTGGACGTATCACGCGACCTCCTGATAGGTTTGTTCCATCTATGAACTATGTCATGTTGACTGATTGCAATGAGCCTTCATGTTACAAGGAAGCAGTGCAAATGAAGGACTCCGGGAATTGGCAATTGGCCATGCAGTCAGAGATGACAGCTCTGCATAAAAACCAAACATGGAAGCTAGTTAAATTACCACAGGGCAAAAAGGCTCTACCTTGTAAATGGGTTTACAGGTATAAGATCACCGCTCATGATAGTTAGCCAAAGTACAAAGCAAGGCTTGTTGCCAAGGGCTTTAAGCAAGAACAAGGCATTGACTTTGATGAAGTCTTCCCTCCGGTGGTCAAGATGACTACATTGAGATGCTTTCTTGCATTGGTTGCCATATTAGATTTGGTGTTGCACCAAATGGATGTTAAGACAGCGTTCTTGCGTGGTGATTTAGATGTGGAAATTTACATGCAGCAGCCAGAAGGGTTTGTTGAGAAAGGCAAGGAAAATTTGGTATGCCAGTTGTTAAAGAGTCTTTATGGCTTAAAACAATCACCGAGGGCATGGTACCATAAGTTCCACACGTTTATGCTTTCTCAAGGCTACAAACGTAGTGAGTTCGATCATTGTCTATATACAAAGAAGGCTAAGGATGGCAGTTGGCTGATCCTTATTTTGTATGTGGATGACATGTTGATTGATGGCAAGCACTTGGAAGAAATTTCAGCTTTGAAGTCAAAGATGGAAAAATCGTTTGACATGAAAGACATGGGTGAGGCAAGTCATATACTTGGTATGCGCATTGAGAGAGACAGATCAAAGAAGTTGATTTGGTTATCTCAAACAGAGTATATTGACAAGGTTTTGCAACGTTTCAATATGGAGAAGGGAAAGGAATTGAGTGTTCCATTGCCACCATATGTGAAACTTAGCAAACAAGATTGTCCTGTGTCTGAGGAAGAACAGGCTGAAATGGATAAGATTCCATATGCGTCTGCAGTGGGTAGTTTGATGTATGCAATGATTGCTACTCGCCCAGACATTGCATTTGCAGTGGGAGTAGTAAGTCGATACATGTCAAACCCAGGCAAGAAACATTGGGAGGCAGTGAAAGGAATATTGAGATACTTGAAAGCTACAAAGAGTATGTGTATATGCTATGGGAGTCAGGAGCTAAGTGTAAAGGGTTTTACAGACTCAGATTATGCAGGTGACTTAGACAACCGAAGGTCTATGTCAGGGTATGTCTTTACATTGGCTGGTGGAGCAGTATCATGGCATTCTAGATTACAAGATTGTGTTACTCGGTCTACTACAGAGGCTGAATATGTTGCAGCATCAGAGATATGCAAAGAATCAATTTGGCTTAATCGACTAGTAACAGATTTGGGAATCAAAGAAGAGATGCCTGTGTTATATTGTGATAGTCAAAGTGCTATACAATTGGCACACAATCCAGTTTATCACTCAAAGACAAAGCATGTGGATGTGAAGTATCATTTCATCAGGGAAATGCTCGAGGATAAGCAACTTCAGCTTGTCAAAGTTCACACCACAGAAAATTATGTTGATCTACTTACAAAAGGACTTCCCTCAGACAGCTTTGCGCATTTTTGCAAGCAGTTAGGTGTAGGGTAGTACATCACTTCTCTACATCTCTTGTATATTAGCTTGTATAGTAGCTTCTCTCACACTTAAAGCACCACATTAGACTTTAAGTGGGAGGTTGTTGGGGTATAAAGCCCAATGTGGTCGCCCAGGTAAGTGGGCGGGCCACCAGGTATGTACACATATTCTTTTGTAAAAACTCACTATGCTTTACACATTACAGTAGAGCGAGTTCACCATATCGTCGTGCTCTTCTTCTCGCACTCTCTCTCGCGTCGCACTTCCGCTCGTACTCCTTCACACGTAGGATGTCTCCTGATGATTTTTTCATGAAAACTGTCACTGGTGCCTGCCCTTAGTCCCTGAGTCCCTTTTAAGCCTAATTTCAACAAAAAAGTCAAATGGATAGAAAGTAACTCCCTGTGTGGATTTCAGAGCCTCCGAGCCGTTTTTTGACTTTTGGAGTGCTTTTCGGCGATGAAATTTCTTGATGTTGGTCTCCATAGCTTCCCGATCCCTTAGGGATCCTTGCCGTATGGTTTTTGTCGACTTTGGCTTCACCAAAGCTCCATTTGGCAATTTGTCGCTCTAGAAGCACCCGTGGTTGCGTTTACATGTCTTCAATGACTTGTGGTGATCTACCACCATAGGAATTGGTTGTTGATGGTCTAGGAAAGCCGCTCGTGAAGTTTGGTGGCAAACGGACATGCGGTTTGGCCGCGAGAGCTGTTTGACGCTTTGTGTGTCTGCTGCCGTTTCTGAAGTTTAGTGCCGCTTCGGATCACCTTTTGGTCATGTGGGCTACATAGACTTGTCGAGCATGTCGAGATGCTCCTACCCATGAATTTTGGTAGCATTTGGGTGCCTTTCCGCCGATTTCCCATTTGGTGGCCTCTTGCAAGAATCTAGGAATTAGGGTTTTTTCCGATGGTTTTCTACTGCCTTTGGACATCCAAGACTGGTCTCCTATGCTAGGGTAAGCTGCCAATGAAGTCTCGTTGCTTTTGGGTTAGCCGTTAGGTGGTCACTTCTAGTTGTAGGTCTCTACTGCCCGCTTTGTGTGTGAACCCTACGCTAGTTTTCGCGACAAAACGACAAACATGCGCGAAAAGCTCAAGGTGGTGAGCCTACCTCTCATGTTTGAAGCCTGTCAGGTAGTCGTGCGTGTCACAGAAGCTACTGGAAGTTCCGCTCGCTCTAGGTGGCAAAAGCTTTCTCTCAAAGGACAATAGTGAAAATGAGCTAAAAATGAGGTGAAAATTTCTTATAATGGAGGTCCCCGAACCACTTTTCATGAAATTTGACATGTGCTCCCAACTTCTTGCGAGATGCGGTTTAGGCTCAAAAATTTTCTGATTCGGACTCCATTTGCCCTGTTTACCAGAGATTTGGCATTTCGGTCAAAATCTGGCCAAAACACGCTTTTCGCTTCAGTCTCATAATTGCACCCCCATTGTACCATAGATTGTCCTATAGTCACTGATCATCCCCGTATTTTTCTTTTTTCATTACGACCTTTTTTTACCTGCTTTTTGTATTTTTGAATTTTTTCTGCCGAAAATTAGCAAAATTAAAAGGAAAATAGCAAATCAAAACCAAAAAATCCCCAAAAATCATAATATATCAAAAACATCACCGCAAAACATTATATACGCTCACATGCAATTTTTATGGCCGGATTTCTCCGTTTTACTAATATTTTGCTCGAAAATTGGCTATTTCTACTTATATACACAGACCTAGGGGTTTGATTTGGCGTTTGGCCCCATATAGGTCCTGTAGATTCATGCTGTATAAGGGCATATGTACTTGGGTTAGTCCAGAAAATTTCGCAATCAAACAAGAACCCTTAAAAATAGTCAAAAATCATGCCCTTTTTTGCTCTTTCTGCTATTGGGTCCGCATTTGAGAATGCCTCCCCCTCTCCTAGCCGGAGTCCTCCCGGACGACAAGGTATTGCCTTGGAGTATGTGCCGTGCATAGGTTGAAAAATTTGTGCTAATGCTTGGCCGTGTATTGTGGCCCTATTTTATGCATACTAGGTCAATGCATGGAAAAATTAATGTTGTGCAAGAGAAGGGTATAAGCAAGATGCTTATTGGCATTCGCCGTCGAGGTTTTCTGTTTTCTTGCAAGTAACAGCTGTAACTCTACTGCTCTTTGTTTAATTGTCTTTCTTGCAAAAGTCAGTCGCTTTGCCGCTACTGTGGATATGGCCGTATTTGTCTCTTTGAAGAGAATTGGCGGGGCCGGAATGGCCGTAGACTGTATTTCTTTTGCTTTCCATTGGTAGCTTGTCTTTGCCGGTTTTTGTAGGTTTCTTGCTACTTCCTTGGTTGCCATTGTTTTGTTGCTTATTGGCATCCACATAAGTCGGTTTGTTGGTTGTATTGAAGGGAGTTCCTTTTGTTTCGGCTTCTTGATCCAAATGCGAGTCTCTTTTGAGTTATTGCTGAGCATTTTCTTTGGGATCCATATCTGTCTTATGCACTTGGTTTTTGGTTGAACTATCTGCTTCGGTTGAATTCTTTCGTTTTTGAGTTTTCTGTCTTCCATGTCATTTCTATCCTTCTGCATCCATACTTGTTTCTCTGGTTTTGGTAACCTCGATCTTTGCACTACGGTTGTTGACTTAGTATGTATGTAGTGAGCATGGTTGGCAGTTTCCTGTTTGTTAGCCTTGGGTATCATGTTGTCCTTTGGTGGCACCCTTGCTTTTGGCTCTTTTTCCAGTGATTGCATTGCTGGCAGCTTATTATTCCGGGGTTGCTGAGCAAAGGCTATTAGTTGTTGTTCCTGTGCATGTTGAATTTTGACTGCATTCGCTTTCCAATCTATCTGTACATTGTACTCTTTTTGCCAAGGTTGTCCCAACAACATTGGGTGTTGTGTGCTTTCATCCTCGACTACATAAAACTTGTGTGGGTAAATATATTGATGTACTTGTACATGCAATAGAGTCCAGCCCCATGTTTTCAACGAATGTGATGTACTACTTTCCAGCACTTGTGGAGTACGATGAAGTTGACATGTGGACTTGAGTTGTTTGTATAATCTGTAAGAGATCAAATTTTCTTGAGCTCCAGAATCAAGCAATGACGTCGATTCAACTTGATTGCTACCCATTTTGACTGCAATTATTGGCTCAACTGTGTCTTCGTCAAATTGCGTTAGTCGAATGGCATGGATTCGCAATGGTGCTCCACCTTGTTGTTGTTGTCACAGAAGTCTTCGTTTTGCAATGCGTTCTTTTGCTTCTGCTTGAGCTTCTTCTCGTACTCTCTGTTTCTCCTTCATTTGTTGTTTTCCTTGATAGATTTGTTGAAGCATATCCTGTGTTAGTGGTAAATGATATTTCTTCAATCGACACCCACTAATCCAATTGGGAATTTCTTCACCTGCTAATGTAGCAAGCTTGACAGCTCCGCTTTGTGATAGATCACTAATCACAAAGGGTCCCATCCCTCGCTTTTTAAGTTTCTTGGCATGTTGCTTCAAAGTATAAACAAGTACATAATCACCTGTTTTGAACTCTTTCGTGCGCACATGCTTGTCAAAAAACTCTTTTTGTCTTCTCTTTTTAGCATAGATCGAAGCTACAGCTCTCAAGCGGAGTTCATCTAGCTTTTCAAGATCATCTATTCTTGAAGAGAGCTCATGCCCTGTCCATTCTAGGCGTTTTGCTACTCGTAGACCTGGAATTAAAAACTCTATGAATAATATAGCATTTAGACCAAACACCATGTTGTACGGTGTTGTTCCTATCGATGTTTTGTAATCTACCCTGTATGCCCATAGTGTTGAGTGTAGCTGCTGATCCCAATCTATTATTGACTCTGACACAATTTTAGTGAGAACCGTGCATAGTGTTTTATTTGTGGCCTCAGCTTGTCCATTTGCTTGTGGATGGTATGGAGCAGATTTCCTATATATGACCATGAATTCCTCTAGCATATATTCAATGACTTCATTAAGAAAATGTGTTCCACGATCACTGACAATTTCTATTGGTAAATCATATCGTACAAAAACATTCTCATACAAAAATTGTGCCGTGGTCCGTGCATCTGCTTTTTGTGTTGCCTTGGCTTCCGCCCATTTTGTGAGATAGTCCATAGCCACAATAATATATTGGGTATGGGTGCGATATGCAGGGGGTGAAATAGGTCCCACAAAATCAATGCCCCATTTTGCAAATGCCCTTGCTCCCATCATTGGCCGTAGTGGCATCTCATCTCTCTTTATCGGCACCTTGGTGCGCTGACATGCGTCACATCGCTTTACAAACTCTTCAGCATCCATGTGCAATGTAGGCCACCATATTCCTGCGATTAAGACGATTTTTGCCGTCTTATCGCCCGAAAAATGTCCTCCACTTATTCCGCTATGTGCATGTTCTAGAATCAGCAGGTATTCACTTTCACTTGGACAGATTCTAAGTTGATTGTCCTTTCCTCACTTATAGAGTTGGTTCCCAATTAACTGAAAGTCACGAGCCTCCAGCTCTATAGCCCTTTTCCGTGCTCTTGTCATGTTTTCAGGAAACATCCTTGTGGTTAAGAAATCAATGATATATTGACTCCATGCAGGTGCAATGTTTACGTGAAACAATGTCGCGTGATCCACTAGTCGTTGACACTACATATAGTACAATTGGTAACATAAGCATGTGTGTCCGCATACATAGTTGGCCAATAACCCTAACTGTTTTAGTCTCTGGTGTGTTTTCACTGTTGAACAATGAAATGCACAATCCTGGACATGTGCTTCTTCAAGGTAACACTCGAATTCCTCCGGATTTATACATAACCGTAGAATTTGGTCCGATCCTAGATGATACAGCCGTCCTGCAATCAATTGAAAATTTCTTGTTTGTCGAATTGTTTGTTGTTTGGATCTGTCTTCCGTGTTATCAAACCTACCTCCAAAGGAAAGAATGTTAACAATTTCCTGAGACCATTTGGATATCATTTCAATATTGAAAAAATAAGCATCTGGTATGTCATCATCTACTCCTTCAGGAGCTTCCCCGTTGTGTATCCTTGAAAGATGATCCGCACATAGATGGGTTTTACCCTTTTTGACCACCACTATGAAATCAAACTCTAGCAATATAATAAACCAGCGTACAATTCTCCCTGTATTGCATGGTTTATTCACCAGATACAAAAGAGCTTGATGATCTTTGAAGAACACAAATTTGTTTGCGAGCAAATAATGCCGAACTTTCTTTACAGCATAAATCATTCCTAACCCCTCTCTTTCGATGGTTGTGTAGTTCTTTTCCGCACTGTTTAAATGTCAGCTTGCATAACAAACTGGAAAATCCATTGTTCCGTCTCCAGTTTGAGCTAGGATACTCCCGATTGCATATGCAGAAGCATCAATGTGAATATGGAATATCTTTTCCCAATCCGGTGCTTTAAGTACAGGTGCTGATACAAGGTTTTCCTTCAGCTTTTGGAATGAAGTTTCACATTCCTCGGTCCAGTCAAAATTGACTAGCAAACGATACACAGGTTGTGCGATGACCGCATACATATATATGAATCTTTGATAATGCCCACAGTGTCCCATGAAGGATTGCACTTGTTTCGCATTAGTAGACCTGGGGAGGTCTACTATGACTTTGACTTTGTTTAGGTCAGTGGTTATGCCATTTCTTGAGACAATGTGTCCTAGATGCGGCCTTGCCTAACCATAAAAATACACTTTTCCGGGTTAAGACAGATTCGATATGTCTTGCATTTCTCAAATACCTTTTGCAAATGGTCAATATGTTCCTCTCGCAGAAGCGAGTGTACACAAAGATCATCCATGTATATTTCTAAGAATACTCTCAGGTATTCTTTGAACGCGTGCGTCATTAACCTTTGAAAGGTAGCTGAGGCATTAGTTAAGCCAAACGGCATAACTCGATACGCATATATTCCCCATTCTGTGGCAAACGCTGTTTTGTGTTGATCCTCCATTGCAATTGCCAGTTGGTTGTATCCTGAAAACCCATCTAGAAAGGAATAAGCCCGTTTCCCGGCCACCCTCTCAAGTACATGTTCTGTGATTGGCAAGGGATAATTATCCCTTATGGTTACTGCATTTACCTTTTGAGGTTTACACACACTCGCAGTTTTTCGTTCTTTTTGGGGACTACCACAATGGGTGACACCCAATCTGTGTGCTCAATTTCATAAATGAATTCAGCTTCTATCAGCTTGTCAATCTTTTCTTTGATTCGTTTAGAAAATGTGTCATCATATGTATAAGGATGTTGTTTGCTAGGTTTTGCATCCGATTTCAAAGGAATTGTATGTTGGCATATCGATGGATCAACTCCTTTGAGGTCTTTGTAGGATCATGCAAACACATCTTTATACTTCTTGAGAAGTTGTGTTAACCGTTCTTCTTCTTCATGCTCTAAATCGGTTGCGATATAGACCGGCTGAGGCTTCTCACGTGGTTCCGCGAGGTCTATCCTTTTTGCATTTTCTGGCCCATCGTAAGATTCCTGGTTTGTTCTTTCCCTGACTGGTGGTGTCATTATGATTTTTCTGTCCTGGATAGTAAAATTTTTGATAGTGTGATGGTACATTCATGTTTCCCTTTTCTGACTCCCCTTTACCATCACTATCTCCCTCAGTAGTCCATACCTCTCGTAAAGACATTTTTAGTTCTTGGTATTTCTGTTTACGCTCCAGTTTCCACTCTTGGTCTTTTGTTGTTTCTTTTTTTGATTTTTGAGATTGTTGTGATTTTACTTCTGTTTTAGCTTTTCGTACTTGTCTATTTTCCTCTTGCGTTCTTTCCCTTCGAACTTTTGAGAATCTTCCTGATATTTGATTTTTTACACAATCCTCTGCTTTTACAAGCATCAAATAGTGAATTTTACCTTTTATCCTGGGCATCAAAATCTCTCTCGCTTTGTTCCCTGCTCGTTTTCTCCTATAGCGTTCCTGGCGTCTAGGGTGCTGATTAGCAAAATCATAAAACTTGATATTCTCTATTTTTCCCCCACGCTCACTTGAGTTGTCTAAACACTCATTATCTGCATCATCATTTATTTCCAGATGTTTAGAGGATTTATAAAAATCTTCTTGTTCTGGTGGTTCTATCGTCTCATCTCCTCCTGGTATAATGCTTACCATGTAGTAGGGTAGCACATCATAGCCATCCTTGTTGCAAAATTTTGTTGCTGGACTATCTGTAATAGTATAGACATCCAATGTTGCTAGTATGTGTTCCCATTCTAGAGGTTCCAAGGCATCTTCAGGGAAAGGTTCCGGAATATACTCCTTGTCCTCAATCTCTCTTTCTAAGATGCATTCCTCTCTTTTTAGGCTTCCGCAAAGTGAAGCTCCGCACATCCATAGCTCTTTTTGTTGCCCTAACCATGCTGGGAGTTCGACTGTAGCTGAATCAAACTCTTGTACTGGTGTCTGGTTCACATCCTTGTAACTATGGTCTTTCAGGTGTATTTTGGTTGTTGTCTCTCCATGTCTGAGGTATATGTGGTCGTAACCCCAATCCTGGACCATCTTCAATTGTCTCATGAATGGTCGTCCCAAGATGATCTCATAATTGTTCTTTTTGTCGAAATCGACTATTGCAAATGTATGCTCATACTCGATTTTGCACGAAGTGACAATCACTTTTTCTAAGAGTCTTAGAGGCTTTTCCATGAACCCATCTGCCAATTGCAATTTCATTCTGGTAGCTCTTAAAGCTAGTTTTCCCCATTTTTTCCAGATTTCCTTGGTGGCGATAGCAACTTTAGCTCCACTCTCAAGAATAGCTTTGGAAACTACTCATTGGAATTCTACTGGTAGCGTGGTGTTTCCATCTTCTCCCTCACAATACTCTCCAACCTTGTTTAATGGTACTGGCTTAGTGTTTAGTTGAGGCCTATCCAATTCTCTGATCCCTTCCAAAAGCTTCGAGGTGGGATCTTTCACTCCAAATTTTTCTAGGCATTTGCCTACTGTGGTCCACAGTTTGGTCGTATCCTTAGGAGTTCAGCTAATGTGATTGTGCATGCCACCGGGGTGGACAATAACTCAATCAACCCTTGTGAATCCATCACTTTGTTAGAAGAAAGTCTTTGAGATGGGATTGCTCTCACCTCAGACTTGGCTTCATACTCTCCTAGGTAAGAGGGCAGAGTTTTCAGCGAGTTTGGTTGGTTGTGCCCCGAACTAATTGATCCTTGGTCTCCCCCTTGTGAATGTATATCAAAGCATTTGTGACCTTGCGTCAAATTCTTCAATAGGAGGTAAGATCTCATTCTTCTCTTTTCTCGTGCTATTCATGTGGTTACTCATCCTGTTAGCTTCGTTGGCCTCACGGATTTGCTTCCACGGATCATCTAGACCGTTACAGTCCTTTTCCATTTCTGCCAATGTTTTAGGCTGGAACCCGTCACTTGCCTCATCTGTTGTATTTGGCACTATGATAGGCTCTTCCTTGGACTCATAGGCATTCGTAAGTCTTTTCTTCGTTTCTACTTGTTCCTCTAAAGCTGGTTGGATAGGGGTTGGAGCTGGTACTTCATGCCAATTTGCACGTTTACCAAGCGGGTCTTCCATCAATGATTGAGCTGTTTCAATCATCTTTCTACACATTTCCAACCTTTGTTTTTCTATTTCAGCATATGGATAAGTCATCCATCTTTGCTCCTGGGTTTGGTTTTTTTTTAGTCTGGCTTCATAAGCTTTTAGAAGTGCATCCAACTGCTCATTTACCTTGTCTGCCAGTACTAATCCTCCTGATTCTGCACTTTTGGGCTCTGCTATTTCCTTGGGTGCTATGGTTGTCGTGGTGTGTGAGTTTAAGCTGGCTAGATCCTCTAACCGCTCTAATCTATCCTTTGTATGTTTTAACTCCTCGGATAGAGTTGTCTGCTCTCGTTCTTTCCTGGCTTTCATACACGCCTTTCTGGCTTTCCAAGTGCTTCTCTGATTTTTCATTTCTGAACTTGGGGCATCGGTTTTTGGCTCTTCAATTATGGGTTCGTTCGTCATTCTTTGAGCTTGGGCTCGTGTCACCTCCTGAATAGGTATGATTGTTTCATTTTCTGACCCTCCACTGGAAGGCACTGTTTCCAGCATGTTCAAGGTAGTTTTTGCTCCTTTGCTCGGGTTCTTAGGGCGATCAGGAATCAAATTAGTGACTCCACACTCGGTGCAATACGCGTTGACTCTAATGATTTCATCATGAGGACGGTCTCTTAGCCAATGGTCTCCACCACACTTGTAGCAGGGTCCCTTGGGTTGTTGAGGTGCTCCTTGAGCTCCTCTTTGTTGATATGCATGTCTCTGTCCGCCCATGCCTCCGTTGGCTATGAATGACAATGTTCGTTCATCTAAGCTATATCTTCCTTCTCCTGGTGCCTGTGCAGCTGTTGGTGGTCCTATATTTCCTATCATGCTCCATGGTTCTGGTGTCGAGGGTTCTTTCGATGGATAATAGATAGGGTTTGCCGCATATCCATTGGGATCTTCATAATATGCATGCATAGGCACCAAAGCCTTCTCTTCTAATTTCGTTACGGTTGGTGTGTATCTTATGCCGACTGGTCGTAATCCTGGTAGGGGTGGTTGTTGCCCCAACACTGGTTGTGGTCTTTCTACACCTACAGGTCATGGTAGGTTGCCTGCTTGATACCTAGGCATCGGTGGAATTGAGGAGAAGTTACATGAGCTTGGGGAGCGTAAGGTCTCTCTCTCACATATCCCATGTTATAATAACATTCCTTTGTCCCATGGTTTGTCCATTTTTGTTCAATAGCACACCACTTGGGCTGTTTAGCCTGGGGTTTGGCGTACAAGTTAATCTTTTTTAGCACTTCCTCTACAAGCTGCTCTTGGTTTACAGCTACTTCTCCTTTCGGTGTTGACTTAAAGACTTGCTTCCACTTTGTTGTGAAGATGAATCGTCGTCAAGATCCTTGAACTCACCCTCTTTGTAGACCGCACAATTGTCCACAAGGTAAAGAGCCTCCTTGGTTAACTCATTCAACGTCGTGCTCCTCTTCATATGTAAGTCCTTCTGGAGATCTGCATTCCTTAGTCTTTGGATGAATATAAGCATAAGTCTGGGCTGATTTGGCAGTTCTTCCACCGAGCAGAACTTAACATACCTTTTTAGTCTTAGGACTGCCTTTCGCACAGATTCCCCGTCTTTCTATTTGAATTTATGGATTTGTGAGACGGTATTATGAGCTATCCCCCTTTGTGAGAATTCCTCGATAAACTCGTCAAACACTTCCTCCATAGACTCAAAGTCTCTACGCTCTACAGAGTCAAACCAAGTAGCAGCGTCATCCTCTAGGGTTAGTCCAAACCCTGCAAATTGGCTAGGGAAATCTAACACCTCTTCAGCTCTAATTACACGCACAAATGCTGCTACATGATCTCTTGGATCTCTGTTTCCTGTGTATTTCTTGTTTACCCATTTTTGCACTTGAGAAGGTCTAATTCTTCGATGGTCTACAAACCTCATCATTGGATCTCCACGTCCTACTCGATATACCTCCTTTGGTCTTCTATAGTAAGCTGGTTCCTCTCCCAATGGTGCTCCTAAGCCATAATTTCTAACAGTTCTTGCAAGAGATGGTTCATCTCTTCGAACTCGTTCTATGGGTGGTCTTCTAGGCTCTGTTGACCCTTGAGTCTTTGGATTACTCTCTCCTTGATACCTTGAATAGAGTGGTGGTTCTTGCAAATCCCTTAGCCCTCGTGTGGCTTGATAACCATCTCAGTTTCGGTCTTGTTCCAATGTTGCACTTTGTCGAAGCAATGCCTGCAATGATGGCTGAGTTGCTGGTTGGTTCTGATTGTTGAATGTCTGCGGTCGGGTAGAATGTGAGGTAGCGTCATACTCCTTTGAAAAGGGATTTGTAGACTTGCTAGGGCTGTAGGTGGCTCTTGGCACTTCGTCGGGGGCATATGTTGATGCTCTTGGAACTGTTGCCTTTTCTACCTCCTCTGGGAGAATACGTTGGTATTCTCGCCCATATCTATCAACAAAAACAATATCCTTCCCCATTGCAGTTTCATAGGAGAATAAGTAAAGAACCTTGTCTTTGCTCAACTCGATTAAGTATGGCAGTGAAAGTAAGAGACTATTCCCTCGCTCTCATGCTTGTAGATTCCCACGTTCTCATTATAAGTTGAAACCCTGGTTGTTTTCTTATCATACATAAAAATTGCTCCAGGTCGATCAATGTTTGGTGGCGGTTCTTGAGTTTCTGAAACCATTTTCCCCTTCACCACGTTATCTCCATATATGTTGTAATCCTCAGGGTTACTAACTATCAGATAGCGGTTCCCCTTTTCGTCTCGGAATCTATCTCCATCATCATAGACTCAAATTATCTCTAGTCTCTAAGCCGGCTTTCTTCAATACAAATACACTTGCATCCTCGATAGTCAGAATAGACTAGGGCTCCCCTCGAGTTTGTTCCTTCTAAGAAGATCACAGTGAGCTTGGAATCATTCAAACGATTTAGGGAGGTGCTTCCTCCTGGCATAGGTCCATCATAGGTGAAACCTCCTGGCTGTTGACTACCCATCATGAAGAAGGATTTGTCTGATGAAGTGTCAGTATCACTACCTTCCTCAATAATTGGTGCTAGTGGATCTAGCCTTGCCTGAGTTACGCTCTCCTCGGTGGACACTAAGCTACCTTGGTCACCTACCACCTTCTGGTCTCTAAAAATGTATCTTCCTGATCTTAAATTCATCAAACTTATCAATGCAATTTATCACAAATCCAACCACTCACCTGGCAAAGGATCAGTCTCCGCACCACTTCTTGCTTTGCTGCCGAATATACCTGTACACAAGCGTTTAATTTCGGCAATCGAATCAAAGCATTTATCTGCTAGAGGTGATCTTAGTAATGATTGGTATAACAGGAGAGTTAATCTCAACCACTACTGTATTTTATACACTACTGATGTTCTGGATTAGGTCTGCTAATCTGGAACTGTACTTCCCTCGGATGTTGGTCAGTTTGCGGGAAAAAATTTGAATTCAGTCTTTGCTCCGTCAAATGGCCAAACAAGGTCCAAATTCACTTCTGAAAGAAGTCTGGAACCCTTAAGCCAAATGGAACCTCACTATCTAAGCCCAGTCAAATTTTCTCTTCAGTAGGTCCCAGTAGACATCCTACGCATAGGATGTCTCCTGCTCTGTTTTGCCTGGATTTTTGCACTATGGATTCCCCTTGATGTGTTGAGTCCACAACTGTTTTAACTTTTTGATTTGGACACCTATAAGCTGGTCAAAGGATCATAAATCTGTTCCGACAGTCTGCTGCTGGTCTTGGTCAGTCTAATCAACTCCAATTTGGACCAAAATTGACTAGGAGGCTTTCCTCAGGCTATACAACACCTTGCTATGCCCACAGTCAGTATCTGGCTTCAGTTTCTTGCTTTATACATCCTACGCGTAGGATGTCTTTTTGCCCAGAATGGCTTCAAATTCAAAGCACAGGCTCCCCTTGAGTTTCTGATCACTTTGGTATACTCAAAATTGGGTTTGGAGTGCAAAATCACCAAAAAGACATCCTACACGTAGGATGTCTTTTTGGCCTGTTTGACCCCAGACTTGACCCATAGCTTCCTTTGATGTCAACACCCAGTAGTATGCTTAGATTTTGGTTTGGATTTCAAAAGTCCCCAATTTTAGCTGTTCTAGCCTTTTTCAGACAAAAGTGCTAAAGACTGCTTTGAACCCAATTTTCTCACCCAAATGAGATGAAACCCCTCTCAATCACTCAATATATCATGTAGATCATGCCCATGCAGTCATCCTATGGTTTTGGTCTTGAAATAATGCTTTGGCACAATTTGGGTAGGATGTCTGGCAATTTCAGTCTATCTAGCCTTATTTTGTCAAGATATGGTCAAATTTCCACTTTCCAGGTGAAAATAGGGTAATCCCCACCTTCTGAACACACTGGTCAACTCAAAATTCCAAAATTCCCACCTGATTAGCCTGTAGACATCCTACACGTAGGATGTCTCCTAGCTTAAAATTAAATTTATTCCTGACAAAAATGCTCCTGATGCTCTGCAGCTCTATCAGAAATACTCACTGTAACTTTTAGACTTCTCTTCAGCTTTCAAACACACTTTTGCGTCTTTTTGCATCTTTTACAACTTTGTGATGAATCTACCAAGCAAGTATACATGCATGAAGTGCTCTAGATCCTGAATCATGATGTCCTACTTACTTTACTCCTACTCATCATATGAAATGATGATAATGGTGCTTTGGTTGCTTCCTGGCCTCTCCGGACTCTCAAGCTCTCCTCTCACCGCTTTTACCACTCCAACTCCTACTCAAGAACTCAACTAATACCTAAAACTATCGCAGTCTACCTAAATCTACCTAAGTCGAAGGATCTAGGATAGACACACGCTCCCTAGACTCCTTCTAAGACCTAGAGAGTCCTCCACCCTCTGATCCTATCTAAATGTAAAACGAGACTTTTGGCAAGCCAAAAATCCCTATCCTCAAGGACTAGTCTCGGTCACCTACCTAAGGTTTTCATCCCCGGCAGAGCGGCGCCAATGTTGGACGGATTCGCAGCGACGGACGTCAGCACAACGAGAACTCACCTAACAAGATTTTTCAGCTAAGGACGAAGCTTGACCCGCAGGCGCGTGGAAGCAAGCATAAGGTGTCAACCTACATTCGACCGACTCCTAACTAATTCCTACAGAGGTCTCTGCCCAATGTCTTAGTCACAGCCTTCAGGAGTGCATAAGAGGAAACTTCCTACAACGCTTTCTAGAACCGAATACTCAACATACAATCTCGAAACACCATAGAACTTGAAGGAGACACAACTAACACCAATAGGTCGCTCTCCCTAAGGTCTATGAACTAAAACCCCAACCCAAAACACCCGGTGCAAAATCACGTAGGATGTCTGGCCAAAATTTGCAGGTCTTCGTTTCCAAAATCTAAAGTGCCTAATGTGTAGCTCTACTCAATGTGAACGCGTGGATATGCTGCAATGCAAAATCGGACAACGTATGCTCATCGAATCACCAGATGAAGCTCGTAGATGGATCTCGCAAAACCGGACCGTACGCGCACAATGTAGGTATCGTCGGGGGCAACGCGTTGCACTTCTCCGCACTCGATTCTGACCACCAGAGCACACGTAGCGTCAAGATGAAGCTCACACTCTCTCTCGTACACAGTACGCTCACTCACAGACTTCAAACTTTTCTTTTTAAAATGACAAAAGGTTTTTCATTAAGGTCAAAAAGTGGTATAAATACCTTACAATTCTCAAACCCTAAAGTTCCATATTAGCCATCTACTCAATCTAAATGTCAAAACTGGGATACAATCTGAAAAATTCTGTAAGCCCCAATATTTACAAGGTGAAATGTCAGGTTTTCTCAATGAATGAATAATTATAAAAAATGATAATCTGTTGAGCCGTCATTTTCCGTAGGGTGTGTCCAGCTTCTAACACTCTACGCAAGTGTTCGAGGAGCTTCTTATCCAGAGTGTGGACTCTTGGAATACATTGATTGCAAGATATGCCGCATAGGGACAGGGCCAAAAAGCTCTAGTTTGTTTTCAGCAGATGCAAAACGAGGGTGTCTCTCCAGTTGCAATCACCTACACATGCATCTTGAAAGCATGTGGCTCTACACAAGATGCTGATATGGACACAAAAATTCACAAAGATGTTGATGTTGAAAAAACATGTCATGCTTGCCACTGTCTTGGTCGATATGTATGCCAAATGTGATGCGGTTGAGAAAGCACAAAAAGTTCTTGAGGAAGTTCCTGTCCAAAATGTCGCCTCTTGGAGTACACTGATTGGGGGACATGATTAACAAGAGTGGGACCAAAAAGCTCTAGGCTCTTTTCAACGGATGCAAAGCAAGTGTATCTCTCCAATTGGCAATCACCTATGCATGCATCTTGAAGGCATGTGGATCTACGCCAAGATGCTGATGTGGGCACAAAAATTCACAAAGATGCTGATGTTGGCAAAAGATGTCGTGCTTGTCACTGCCTTGGTCGATATGTATGCCAAATGTGGTGCGATTAAGAAAGCACACCAAGTGCTTGAGGCACTTTCGCTTCCTATCCAAAATGTCAAGTCTTGGAATGCATTGATTGTGGGATACATGTGATAGGAGGAGGGCCAGAAAACTCTATGCCGTTTTCACGGATGCATCTCTTCAAATTCAATCTGCAAATGCTTGCACCTTGAAGGCCAGTGGCCTTCCACGAGCCGTTGACATGGGTGAGCATACTAACGAGAAGATACATGATCGAGCACGCTTGGTGAAGGATGTCATGCTTGGAAATTCTTTGGTTGACATATATGCCAAATGTGGTACTGTCACGAAAGCATGAAAAGTTCGTGATGGGCTTTCTCCCCAGAATGTCATCACCTGCAACATGTTGGTTGCAAGATACGCCCAATATGCCTATCGCAAGGGTATCAGAATCCACGATGTGATTGCTAGTCGGAGGCTGTTGGGAGTACGATGTCATGCTTGGCAATGGATTTATCAATATTGTGGCTCCCTTTTACGAAACGTAATGCTTGGCACTGCTTTGGTCGACATCTATGCCAAATGTGGCAGGGCCACGGAGCCCTCCGCTGAGCTATTTCCAATAGATGCAAAGAGAGGGCATCTCTCTAGATGCAATCACCTATGCTTTTGTCTTGAAGGCATGTGGAAATGCCTTGATGTCCGGAGTGTCATCTCTGCTAGGAAGCTCTTGCTGGCTATTTTCAGGATGCAAAGCAAGGACATTTCTCCTGATGTAATCACTATGCTTGCATCTTGAAAGCATGTGGCACTACATAGGAGCAATGATCATGCATGCAAGATGTGGTGTACTTAAGAAAGCACCAAAAAGTGCTTGAGTATGCTTTTGTCTTGAAGGTAGGTGGCACTATGCAAGATACTGATATGGGAAACAAAATTCACGATGATATTGTTAGTCAGGGAATGTTCAAAACAATCCAGACCTTCCTGGACCCTCAGTGCCAAGATTCCTGACGAGATTTGTGTCTGAAATGTTGTCTCTTGGAACGCATTGATCGTGGGACATCCCCAACAAGCGAAGGGCCAATAATTTTTGGGCTGTTTTTAGTAGATGAAAGCAACTCACATTTGCTTGCATCTTGAAGGCATGTGGCACTACGTAGGACTCAACTACCATCTCGTGGGGCACATTAATTGCAAGATATGCCCTCATGGCTGTGGCAAGGAAGTTGTGGGCTGATATTGCCTAGAAGTCAAAATCCACATGCAAAGTGAGGGCCTCTCTCCAGCTGCAATCACCTACGCATAGGCATCTAGAAGGCATGTATCGTTGCAATCAAAATCCAGATGCAAAGTGAGGGCCTTTCTCATGATGCAATCACCTACACAAGCATCACATGTCGCAAGTTTTTTTAATCGCACCTCGATCACAAGCATTGACGACTTTCAAATCTATCATGCTCTCTATGAGGTGTTATGTTTGCAATGTCAACAGATGTGAAGCGAGGGCCTCTGTTTAGATGCAATTACCTATGCATGCATCTTGAAGGCATGTGGCTCTATGCAAGAAAAAAGATGTCGTGCTTTGCACTCTCTTCGTCGATATGTATGCTAAATGTGGTGTTCTTGAGAAAGCGCAAAAAGTGTTGGAGGAGTTTCCTGTCCGGAATGTCTCTCCAGATGCAATCATCTATGCAGGCATAGATTCGATCACCTACACAAGCATCACATGTTGCAAGATTTTTTAATCACACGCCGATCACAGGCGTTGACGACTTTCAAATCTATTATGCTACCTATCAAGTGTTATGTTCGCAATGCAACAGATGCGAAGCGAGGGCCTCTGTTTTGATGCAATCACCTATGCATGCATCTTGAAGGCATGTGGCTCTACGCAAGATGCTGATATGGGCACAAAAACTCAGAAGTATATTGTGAGTCGAAGGCTATTGAAGAAAGATGTCGTGCTTGGCACTGTCTTGGTGGATAAGTATGCAAAGCGAGGGTCTCTCTCCGATGCAATTACCTTTGCACGTATCTTGAAGGCATGTGGCTCTACACAAGATATTGATATGGGCACGAAAACTCAGAAGTATATTGTGTGTCGAAGGCTATTGAAGAAAGATGTCGTGCTTGGCAGTTTTGTCTTGGTCGATATGTATGTCAAATGTGGTACGCTTGAGAAAGCACAAAATGTGCTTGAGGAGCTTCCTATCTGGAATGTCTTCTCTTGGAATGCACTGATTCGAGATGTGCGCAACAAGAGCAGGGCCAGAAAGCCCTAGGTTGTTTCCAGCGGATGCAAATCAAGAATCCTTCATCCATGTGGCATCGACCATCCAACGGCAATTGCTTGCTCACTTTTTTTAGGGCCTTCATCAGTCGACTTGTCAAGACGTGCAGCTATTTAACTATTCCTGCTCTAAACTACAGTTTTGGCCCTCTGACGTCTTTCTCATCGCAAACTGAGAAATCTCAGAATTACAGCCTTTCAATGAAAATAGGAGATTGGCTTCCTTTTTTCTTTCTTGGTACCTTCACAGAAAAACCACAAGATGGGTAATCACTTCGAATCGACGTAGGATGTTGGCAAGGAAGCTCGTCAAAGCCTATTCTAAGCATATGCAAGCAGAGGGCCTTTCTCCAATGCAATCATCTATGGAAGCAAGCACCTATGCTAGCATCTTGAAAGATTTCGTAATATGTTGCCATGGGTGAGAGAATTTATGATGAGAGTGCTAGTCAGTCACAAGCTATTTAGAAACAGGTTGTCCTTAGCAGGGATTTTCTTCATATACGCGGCAAATGTGGTGCTCTTACAATGTCCACAGAAAGGCAACAAATCCACCAACAACTCTAGAGAAGAAGCAATACTCGTGAAACACATCAAGCAGACTCACAAAAGCATGAGAAGTTCTCATGTCCGAACAGTCATCACTATTACAGATAAGCCCAACATTGTTGTTTCAAGGAAGTACTTTGTTGTTCTCATGGGATAGCGAAGGCCTCTTTCCAATTGTCCCAATGCAATCACTTCCGCTTACACATTGGAGGTGTGGTCTTACGAAATATGTTGCCAGACATGGGTGAGAGAATTAATGATGAGATTACTAGTCACGGGCTGTTGCAAAAAATTATCGTGCTTCCTGTGATCTGGAGTGGGATGTAAGATTTGTCCCACGGGGGCAAGGCCAGAAAGCTCTAATTCTCTTTCAACAGATGCGAAGCGAGGGCCTCTCTCCAGATGCAATCACCTATGCATGCAACTTGAAGGCATGCGGCTCTACGCATGATGCCCAACATCATTGATGCAAGGAAGTGCATCAACGAGACATTCAATCCCGCGGTGAGTTTGATTTTTGACACTGAGAACGCAATTAATGAATGCACTAAAAAATGCACGTTGCCGTGGGAATGGCACATTCCCTCGTATTATAAAAATTGGGGAGGATTGTGCAAACTCCCCCATGTAAGGAGACTTGCATGTTTTCTTTTTTTGAAACATAAAAATGGAACAACAAACAATTAATAACATTGACATTTTGTATGGTCACGAACGTTGAGCTTGACAAAAGTCTAACCCTCCTTGTGGTTTTCTGCGAGGAACCCTTTTGAAGCACTACGATCGGTATCCCATTTTTGCAAAGAACGCCTCTGAACCACGATAATCAGTATCCCAAACACTCTCATGTAAACAAATCTAACACGCTTTGATGAAATCTCTCTCTGTGCTTCATTTCCTCTCGGATAAAAAAATCAAACACCCTTTGATGAACTCTCTCTCTCTCTCTCTCCCCCCTTCATTTTGAAGTCTCTCCTCCCATTTAATAAATATCTTAGATAAATTAATACCATCAAATAAACGATTTTTTTTTCATTTGAGAAGTGCCGAAATGGCATATATCGTTTTCATATTTTACTTGATCTTAATTCAATACGAACACAGCTAACGAAGCACTCTAGTTTTTCGCCCAATTTGGATTCGCTACTAGGACACACTGCAACTCTCTCTATCGCCGTGCCGTATGAACCAAGACTCTTTGTCAATCGTCTCTCCATTGGAGCCAACCCTTGAGCACCCTCTGACGGAGAGTGCCTATTTCATGCCTCTCCACCTCCCCTTGATGGAAAAACTCAACTCACGGAGTACTGAGAAGTAGTTTTGTGAGGGTGACGGGGGAACAACCCAACTCCCGGAAAACCAGTGAAAAATAGCCACAGCTCCCCGCCCTCTTTTTCTCCTACCTACAAAGAATGGCCCCACCTCTCTCTTTCACACACGCGCACACACAAACACAGATTCCTCACGTACACCCAGTGGGGCGAGAGGCTGAAAGAGAGGGAGAGAGAGGACCATTCATCGTCGCTTGGTCAGCAAAACTACTGCGCTCTCGCCATCATGCCTGGTAGGGTTCCTTTGCAGATCGTTTTCATTTTGTTCCAAGCTCTAGCACGGCTAGGGCTTTCATGGCTATGTCGTCAATGTAGATTTCAACAGACGATTTCCCTCATGGTCCATAGAGCAAAGACAGATCTCTCCTCAAAGAGTTGCCATGTAGTGTGTGTTTTGCTCTGGGAAACACACAGATATACGATTTAATAGACTGCCGTTTGGGATTTTTGATTGATTGATGAATGCGCGCCTGTGTTGAAAGCCTTTTATCTCTTGATCCATTTTGAAGCCAGCTGCTTAAGATGTGACTGGCCATTACTTGAGTTGATGTCCAGCTGACCTGGTTTTATGGGTTTTGTAGGAGGTGCATTATAATTTCCAAAGTAACAGCAGCAATACTTTCTTTAAAGGCAGTGAAATGCCTGTAGATGACACATTTGTGGTGCCGACAGTTGGGCATTCAGTAAAGCACATGAGTAAGGAAGAGGAAGCTGAAAAGGGTGCAAACGGTGGGAAGCAAGGCAACATTCAAGAAAAGGAGAGTGTGGATTTAGAAAAAGGTTTGAAGCCAGCTGAAAGTAGCGAGCTTGAGGAATCAAGCGTAAGGCAAGCAAGTGGAGGACATGAACTTAAGGATGATGATGAAGAGGACAATGGACGTTGCAGAGTTTGTCATTTAGTATTTGATGGTGGGCTGGCAGTCAATGAGACCATACAACTGGGCTGCCATTGCAAAGAAGACCTGGCAAGTGCGCACCGCAACTGTGCTGAAGTTTGGTTCAAAATCAAGGGCAACAGGTATTTGCCAGTTGTAGCGTCTTTCAACCATAGCCTTCTGGAAAGGAAATAAAACCAATTGCGATATAACAATCTGTCAACAGAAATGCTTATGCTGTTTTTTTTCTGCTCTTTATTTCCTTGCTGTAGCAACACTTGCATGCTTTGAAAGTAGTTTCCAATGAAAGAATATAATTGAACTTGAAAACCAGTATGTGATGTTCTGCATGTTCCATTTGGCCTGCCTGATTGCAATTGTGCAGTAGAGGAGTAAGAACTTAAATCAATGTCAAGCGAAGATCCCACTAAATCTGACCTATGATTGCACATGTGTTGTTGATGATTCTGGCGAATCTGACCTAGAATGCCACATGTATGTTTGCATAATGTGTATCATGCTGAAAATGGAGAGCTTACTCTTGAACGAAATAAATTTCATCAGTAGTCATGGGATTCACTACTGCTATTGCATATTGCTGGGTACGTCTGCCGTATTTCAGACTGAGAAAAGAGAGATTTTCGTAAGAAAGAGGGGGAGGAGGCAGGTTTTTACTCAACCGGAGATAATATTTAAAATAAGCTTTTTGCCAAATTAGATATTTCCGATCCTTTCTTATTTCTCGACTTCTGGAGGCAAGGAAGCCTTTGTAAAAGGAGAGAAGCTAGCTAGCTAGTTTAATTGGATGGGCAAGGAACATCAGATAGATTAGCCTGCTCTTCCTTATTTTTCTCTCTCTTTAACTGAAGGGACTACCAAGTTGGTGCCAATAATAAACTAATGGACATTTTCTTTTGCTATATTTGATGTCTGTTAGGCTGTTTTTATGGAAGTTTTTAAAGATTTATCTGAGTGCCATGCATGGCTGACGTCAGAATTTGCGAGATTTGTGGAGCAACCGCGCAAAATATTGTTGGGGCTGAGGATACAGGCTTCATGGAGCAGTGGAATGATGCAGAAGCTTCCAATTCGTCTGAGCCTCAAACAAGGTGTTGGCAAAGCCTCTCTCTATGCAACTTTTTCTTGGCCTGTATGGTAGTAACATTCATACTACTATGGCTTTTCCGTGTAACCATTAATTAGGAAGAGACTGTGCCGCTGCTTTTTTCCCGAGCTGGAATTCTTTGAGAGAGGGCTGCGACAAGTTTTCTGTTTCAATAGCAGCGAGAAGTTGGGTCTTTTGCTAGCTTGAATGGCTCGCATTCTCTTCGCACTATGTATGTTGTGGTTGTACCTTTCGGAACAGGTGAACTGTGGACCATATATATATATATATATATATATATATATATATTCCTAAGTCATCCTCTCTCTCAGTGCTTTTAGCATTACTTAGAAAGAGGGCTGTATAGTAGAGGAATGAACCTCGCAGGGTTGGAGATGAAGTCAAATGGTTTAAGTTAGCATTGAAGGTTTTGTTGCCACCCGCTCTAGAGATTGCTCAACACCATGATATTCTATTTTACTCCCAAGCAGACCTATGGGTTTGCAGGTTTGTAAATGTCAATATTTTTATATCTTTCAGTTTCACAAGGTATTTGATATGTGGCCTCGTTCAAGATTAAGCTTAAATCATTTGACCAGCTTTCAAGAATTTAGCTTGATAAAAATGCTTTTTATATTTCACCTTGACCAGAGTTTTATAGCTGGCCTTCTCCTTTGAAATGATTATGTGGGGTTTTTCAGCCAGGATTGTGGAATTGGTGCTCACTCTACACGGGCCTTGTCAAGGTCAAATATTGTCCACTAAAGGCGCACAAAAGGAGATTTTTTTTTTCCCTTTGATGGCAAGAATATCAGGCGCTCAAACAAATCATGAGGTCTTACAGTCAGTTTGGCAAATCATTTTTTGTAGGTTCTCTTGGAAAGGCAAGGGAAAGGTCGAAGCATGAATGTGTGTGTGAGTGGCGAGGGCACGTGCTTTGTGAATTGAATAAGTTTTCTAGTTAAAGGTGCTGCTAGACTATCAGAACTAAACTGTAGTCATCAGAATTGAGACGTCAGTACATCTATGTGCACTTGTGGCTAGATTATATTTAAATGAAGGACAAATATGGACCTGTTGGGTGGTGCCCATTCATAGGATTGCTTTTAATCATTTCTCATTGATCTGTTAATATGTGTATTTCTATGTAGCTTCCAGCATAATAGGGTGGCTGCTATCATGGACGGAGCAGATGTTTTCTAATATATTAAGCACATTCTTCCCCTCGTTTTGAGCAGCATTTGACACGAACCTTACATTGTAATGTTTTGTGCCGGTTTTGTCACAGCCTGATTCCTTTTTTATACATACATATATAGTGTGGTGTCGGATGTTAACTCTTAGTATTGCTGATGCTGCAAGGCTCTGTGAAAAGTTTTTTTACAACAGATGCAGTTTCTTTCTTCCTTGTCAAAATGAAATTACTGCTGTGCACTCGTTTGTGTGTGTGTGCTTGGATATGGGGTGTGTGTTGAACCCAACAATATGACTACAATTGGGCAACGGTTCTAAAATAAGAGAATCCACTTCATCTCTTATGCAATACCCCCAAACCAATTGACACACCACCTCTTATGCAATACCCAATTGATGCATCTATTCAATGGTGTCATAATAATCAATATCTAATTCTGCTAAATGATTTTCTCATGTTAAACCAATCATTTAATATAGGGAAGTGCTAGGGGAAAAAAAGCTAGAATATTGGTTAAGCTAGTAGATTGGCCATAGTAAGGATCCAAAAGAGGGAAAATAGGGATCCAAAGGGGGGCCCATTTGCAAAAGAGCTATGTGCAACAATGTGCTCAAAAGTCCTAAGGTTCAGTCCATTAAGACTTCCAAAATGTTAAGGTTCCAAAATTCAAAGGTTCGCGTCCAAAGGTCAAACATTAGGGGAATTGGATGTTTTGTGTCCTAAAAAGCCTTTGTCAAGCCTTACATAGAAGGGGGTGAGCCTAAGAAGTAGGGGATGAGAGAGAAACATCCACCCACACTCACCAGCTTCATTTGTACACAAGGGGAAAGAGGGATACATGTCAGCTACTTAGGCCAGATGCCCACAAGGTGTACTCAAATCTTATTGGATGGCCATGGAGGTGGACCAATGAGAATCAGGCTAGAGTAAATCTAGTTTAATTAATTTAAAAACACTAAATACGATAACCAATAAGTATTAAGCTCTCTAGAAGACTATTGGATACTCTCCCAAGGGTACCAATGAACATTCAACAGCCTAGCCATTGGGTTGCTTGATTCCTATTGGCCAAGAGGCAAAGGGGTCCAATGAGAGTTTAGTTGCATTTATTAATTACTTGAAGCTCTCACAAAAGGAGAAAGGGGGACACTTGTCAGAAGGCTATCACTTATGTTGCTTAATTTCCATTGGCTAGGCTTAGGGAGGTCCAATAGGATTGTAGCATGAGCATTTAGCAAGGGGAGTCTCGACCAAGGGAGAGAGGGGGTTGATTTTTGCAAGGCATTATCACACACTCTTACACAATCTCATATGTAAAGCAAAGAAGATTCTCTCTCCTTCTCAAGCTTTAATGAAAAGCTTACCACCTACTCCAAGCTTGTGAGAAGGGATGTATACACCAACAACTCTTGGCTTTGTGATGCAAATCCAACCAAGAGCCAAGCTTCAATGCATGCTCATCTCCTCTACCATGTTAATTACTAAGGTAAGCTATGCTAATATGTGTGATTATGTGAGGTGATGTATATCTTTCTCCTAAGAATACTTCTTCCTCTTAATCTACTCTCATATCCCGTTAGCTCTCACCATCTTCGAAGGTGTGTGAGGTCTTGAGTCTGAGACCGTGAGGGAATTGATGTTGTGTTTGATAAGTATTTTGCTTAGTGCATGAAGTTTCCATCTTTATTGCACTAGCTATAATTGAAAGAACACAAGGAATTGTATTGTAAAATGTCTCTCTTGATGGGAGAAACCATAATACAAAGCCTTTCGGAGGGGGGGACCGGCTCGATGCAAATCTGGTCCTCAACTATTGTCCATTGCTTAATTTCTCTCTCTTTTGAAGTATTGTTCATGCTATCTAACTAGGTGTTATGATTTTTGTTGCTCTCTCTACCCAAGCACTCTTGTTATTCTCATTAGGAAGCTATTCTAATGAAATGCTCACTATGTTCATGCAATTTTTCGCTACACACAAGTTACTAGACCGTTAAATGTTACATTGGTATCAGAGGACAAGGTTTCTCTTTTCTTGCTCAAGAAGGGAGGTCCTCAAGCTAGCTATAAATGGTTGATACTATTAATTGCATGTGAGTAAGTAGAATATGGATTTTTCAGCCTTGCAGTGCGTCTGTCTTTGTGCAGTTAACGGGGCATCATCGTCAAGAGCTATGGTCTTAATAGTGGAGTTCTACGGGGCTTGCCTACGGCTTAACCACTATTGAGCTATTAGAAGCTTGACAAGAGCCGGTGTTGTTTTGGTGTTGAACGACCCTCTCTTCTATTCCTTGCAATTAATGGTATTCGAGCCACGGGTACAATAGCTTGAGTGCTTTTTCTAAAGGGGTAAAGAGGAGTAGCAACTAGGGCTTAAAGTGCCAAAGTACACCTAAAAAGATTACACCTAAAAGTTGTTAGAATGGCTGACAATAGTAAAGAGAGTGAAATTAATGTTGATAACTTTGATTTTGCTAATGAGCAAGCTACTAATGATGCCCCGATGCTTGTTAACTATCTTGTTTCTAAGCTTCAACAAGCCATGGGCAATCCATCCCTTCAAAGTGAAGTGCAACGGCAGCTTCGTGCTCATGGGATTCTCCAAGCACCCCACCATGACGAGAGAGCACCTAGGAAGACTCCTTGCGAGACTTCCAAAAGAAGTCTCTCTCCGATTCGGGAAGAAGAAGAGGATCCCTATGAAGGGCTCATAAATTTGCTCCTTGATGACGCATCTCCTTCTCAAAGGAGAACTCAAGAGCCTCCACCGAAGGGACGAGAAAGAAGTGAGTCTCCCACCACCTCGGCGGAGATGGCTCCACGAAGATGGCGGGCTAAACGCTCTCCATCGCCTCCAAAACAGAGAAGACCATCGCATACTTCTCCACACCATACTTGAAAGAGGGATGACAAAAAGCAAGAGAAGAAAAAGGCGAGAAAGAGGACACTCTCTTCTCCATCTTCTTCATCCTCTTCCTCTTATGAAAGTGAAGGTGAAGACAACGAAGATCAAGGCAAGAAAAAGGCGAGAAAGAGGTCACCCTCTTCTCCATCTTCCTCAAATTCTTCATCTTCTAAAGAAAATGATGGTGCAACCTTTGAACCATAAAAAAGAAGAGGCCATAGGAAATCCTATGCCGCGTGGAAGTGGTCATCCAAGCTCAAGAAGTTCAAAGAGGGAGGGAAGAGCATCTCTTTCCTTACCTACGATGGCACTTTTGGTGCTACGGACAAAGTCTTGGCCATTATCCAACAATTCGATGCGGCGTTTGGAGGTGAGGGCTTCACGGAGTCCTGTAAGCTACGCCATGTAGCTATGCACTTTCAAAAGTCTGCCAGGCAATGGTGGTCTAGCCTACGGGCCAATGGTGAAGCTCCACGAACATGGAAAGCTTTAAGAGCTTCCATTATGAAGAAGTTTTTTTGGCCACCAATGCCAAAGACAAAGTACTCACCGAATGGCAAAGCTTAAAGTTCTCTCCTTACAAATCCATTGACGAATATGTAGACAAGTTTTGGGACCTACAACTTAAAGCCATTGTCTTCAAAAAGTTGGATTTTGGAGAGCAAAAGCAACAATTTTGTGCGGGCTTAACTGAAGAAATAGCGGAGTATGTCAACTCCCAAAGGCCACGCACCATATCGGCGGTTATACACCATACTATGGTGGCCTTAGAATCAATTTCAAACGGGGGCTTAAAAAAATTCTAAGCCCACGGAAAACAAGGGTTCCAATGAGCCTAAGGGCAACCCCAACAAGCTAAAGAGAAGGCAGTTTATAAAGGCAAAATAAACTCTCTCCTGAAGAGCTTGAGCGTTATTGCAAGGATAACCATTGTTTCAAGTGCGGCGAGCAAGGGCATGTGTACCGCGCTTGTCCCCAAAATAACACCCGCCATGAACCTCCTAGAGCGACCTTGGTCCAAATCCAAGAGGAGGAAATTCACCACAAAGGATCTCCTCTATGCCATGCTTGGGGAAAGGTAAGAGAACATGATGCTTTTATTCTCTTTGACCCTAATGCTACTCACAATTTTATATCTATAGAGTTGGCCACCAAGCTAGGCATACAAGCCTACGAGATGGGAGATGTTCTACCCGCAGATGGTGTAAGAAGCTTCAGTCACTCCCTTAATCGGGACATTGAGGCTCCATATCCAAAGCTATGTGGACAAAGAGGACTTCTTTATCTCTCCTCTCAAGCATGAGGATGTAATCCTAGGGGCACCATGGTTTGATCGCATGGCTGCCAATATTAAATTCCCTGAAAGTAGAATCTCCTTTAAGTTCATGGAAAAAGATATGTATATAGTTGCTAAGGAAATGGGTAACACTATTTTCATTGTACATACACAAGCTTATAACAACTCAATAAAGAGCTCTATTTCAGTGTACATGATTTTTGTTAAAACTTCTGAAAATGAACCTAATGTTCTAGCAAAAGAAAATATACACAATCAAAAGGAATTAAAGTTATCCAATTTTCTCCAGGGATTTCAGGATATCTTTATTGATGACATCCCTTGTGAGCTACCTCCTAAACGACCTTTTAGCTTGACCAATGCACCAGCCACATTCAACCGCTTGATGGAGAAGCTGTTCAGGCCTCACCGAACCTTTACTAGAGTGTTCTTTGATGATATCATCATCTACTCTAATTCATTAGACGAACACAAGCAACATCTCCAGGTAATATTTCAAGTTCTAAGAGAGAATAAACTTTATGTTAATCGAAAGAAAAGTGAATTTTTCTTACAAGAGATTCAGTATTTAGGTCACATTATCTCTCAAGATGGCATCCAAATGGATCCATTAAAGTTAGAGGTAATAAAAGGATGGCCTAAACCAAGGAATCTTCATGAATTAAGAAGCTTTATAGGTATGTGTACATACTATAGACGCTTCATAGAAAAGTTCTCACTAATAGCAGGACCATTACATGACCTAACAAAGAAAAACATTAGGTACACATGGTCTACCAAGGAGAAAAATGCTTTCGAAAAGCTGATCTCTCAACCTATGCTTACACTACCGGATCTCTGAAAGCCATTTGAGGTCCAATGTGATGCTTGTAGTGATTGCCTTGGAGCTGTTTTGCCTTGAGAAGAGCACGCCATAGGCTATAAAAGTCGAAGGCTCGACCTTGTTGAGCAAGCTCTAGGCATATATGAAAAGGAACTCCTTGCAGTTCTACATGCCTTAGACTCATGGAAGCACTATTTATTGGGGACTCCTTTCATTCTGCGAACGGATCACCAAAGTCTTAAGTACTTCATGACGCAGACCAAGCTCTCCGACAAACAAATGAGGTGGGCAAATTTTCTTTTGCAATTTCATTTTCATATTGCTCACATTGCTGGCAAGCATAATCAAGCAGCCGATGCACTCTCAAGACGGTCGAGAGTGAATGCGGTTTCCATAGCAACTCACAATGATCTATCTTCTATGATAGATGAGTATGCTATTGATCCCGATTTTAGAGATGTGATTTCAGCCCTTGCACTAGGGAAGAAAGAGGAACCATTTACTTTACAAGATGGTTATCTTCTCTATGGCAATAGACTATGCGTTACTAGCTCACTAATTGAGAAAGAAATGTATGAATCTCATGCTCCTCCTTATGTTTCTAAATGTGTGGTATGCCAAAAGACGAAGTTTGATAGAGGGAAGCAACTTGGATTGCTTCAACCTTTGACAATCCCTAATTCACCATGGGAGAGCATATCCATGGATTTTATCTTTAGATTCCCTAAGTCTATCCATGGGAATACAGGAATATGGATGATAGTAGACAGGTTCAGTAAACAAGCTCATTTCATACATGTCAAAAAGACTATCAAAGCCCATCAAATGGCAACCCCCTTCATTTCACAAATCTTCAAGTACCATGGATTGCCAACGTCCATAGTGTCGGATAGAGATCCTAGAATGACCAGTAATTTCTAGAAGGGTCTCTTTAAGAATTTAGGAACAAGGCTAAACTTCTCTTCAGCCTATCACCCGCAAATGGATGGCCAAAGTGAAATAGATAACCTAAAAATTCTCGATCTACTAAAAGCCTATGTAACAGGAGTAGATCAAAGATCCCAATGGGAGAAGTACTTACCCTTAGTGGAGTATGCCTACAATAACACTGTACATACTTCCAGGGGAAAAGCACCTTTTGAGGTAATTGAGGGAAGATCAGAAAGTCCCTTGCTACTTAAGGTACACGGGAAGATCTTCGTTGCAGATGAGTATAGCCGAGACCTACAAGAATCTTTCCAAAATATTAAGGATGCCATCTCCATCTCACAGCAAAGGCAAAAGGCTGTTGCTCACAAGCACAGAAGAGCCCAAGCCTTTAAAGAAAATGATTGGGTCTTACTCAAATTTCCCAAGGCTCGATTAAGGCACACAACAGGCAAGAATCCTACGGGACACCAAAAGTACTATGCTAAGTTAGCAAAAAGGTACTATGGTCCCTTCCAAATTCTTAGGCCAATCAATGAGATGGCCTATCAACTCAAGTTTCCCAACCATTGGCTCATACACAATGCTTTCCATGTGAGCCTATTAAAGCCTTAGAAAAGAAAATCCACCTCAAGAACCAACTATTGAAGACCCACCGGAGATCGAGGACCAAGAAGAGATACTGCAGCCCGAGTCCATTCTTTGACATGAAGACAAGGTACTAAGAGGCGGTAAGATTATCCGACGATATCTTATTAAGTTTAAGAATTATCCTTTTGAAGATGCTAGATGGATGCAAGGAATACAATTAAAGGATAACCTAAACCTTGTCAATGCTTACAATGCTTCCCAAGAGTAAGCAAATGTACAAATGTTTAAAATGAACACATTTTTTGTCTTATAAGACTCTCTTTTTCTTTATTGTGCACAAAAATGAAGTAGTATGCATGCTTAGATCAAGTTTGCAGAGACGACGTCTCCCGAACACCAAGTAGAGCTTGTCATTCTACTATGGAAGACTGATAGGACTAATGTTCAGACATGCTTGCGGTAGCTTAGGCTCTCAAGCGCCAAATGGACTAGTCATCCATTCTGGAACGATGTCGTAGGGTAACCTAGGGATCCTCTACCTGCTACGAAAATGACTAATGACTATGCTATATCGTCTCTACCCCATAGACGAGGACAACTATGATTTCAAGAGAGAGGTAATGTCATAATAATCAATATCTTATTCTCCTAAATGATCTTCTCATGTTAAATTGATCATTTAATATGGGGAAGTGCCAGGGGAGAAAAAGCTAGAATATTGATTAAGCTAGCAGATCAGCCACAGTAGGGATCCAAAGGAGGGAAAATAGGGATCCAAAGGGGGGGGGCATCTGCAAAAGAGCTATGTGCAACAATGGGCTCAAAAGACCCTAAGGTTGAGCCCATTAAGACTTCCAAAATGCTAAGGTTGTGTCCAAAGGTCAAACATTAGGGGAATTGGATGCTTTGTGTGTGTCCCAAAAAGTCTTTCTCAAGCCCTACATAGGAGGGGGCGAGCCCAAGAAGTAGGGGGTGAGAGAGAAACACCCACACACACTCACAAGCTTCATTTACACACAAGGGGAAACACGGACACATGTCAGCTCCCTAGCCCACTTGCCCACAAGGTGTACTCAAATCCTATTGGATGGCCATGGAGGTGGACCAATCAGAATTAGGCTAGAGTAAATATAGTTTAATTGATTTACAAACACTTAATAAAAGAACCAATCAGAATTAAGCTCTCTAGAAGACTATTGGACAGTCTCCCAAGGGGACCAATGAGCATTCAACAGCCCAATGGCTTGCCTGATTCCTATTGGCCAGGAGGCAAAGGGGTCCAATGAGAGTTTAGTTGCATTTATCAATTACCTAAAGCTCTCACAAAAGGGGAAAGGGGGACACATGTCAGACGGCTATCACTTATGCTGCTTAATTTCCATTGGCTAGGCCTGGGGAGGTCCAATAGGACAGTAGCATGAGCATTTAGCAAGGGGGGTCGACCAAGGGAGAGAGGGGGCTGATTTTTGCAAGGCATTATCACACACACACTCACACAATCTCATGTGTGAAGCAAATAAGACTCTCTCCTTCTCAAGCTTTAATGGAAAACTTACCACCTACTCCAAGCTTGTGAGAAGGGATGCCTACACCGACAACTCTTGGCTTTGTGATGCAAATCCAACCAAGCTTCAATGCATGCTCATCTCCGCTACCATGCTAATTACTAAGCTAAGTTATGCTAATATGAGTGATTATGTGAGGAGATGTACATCTTTCTCGTAAGAATACTCCTTCTTCCTCTCAAGCTACTCTCATACCCCGCTATCTCTCACCATCTTCGAAGGTGTGTGAGGTCATGGGTCTAAGACCATGAGGGAATTGATGTTGTGTTTGATAAGTGTTTTGCTTAGTGCATGAAGTTTCCATCTTCATTGCACTAGCTAGTATTGAAGGAACACAAACAATTGTATTGTAAAATGTCTCTCTTGATGGGAGAAACCATAATACAAAGCCTTTTGGAGGGGGGGGGCGATGCTTTTTTTTGCTCTCTCCACCCAAGCACTCTTGCTATTCTCATTAGGAAGCTATTCTAATGAAATGCTCACTATGTTCATGCTATTTTCGGCTACACACAAGTTACTAGACCATTAAATGTTACATTGGTATCAGAGCACAAAGTTTCTCTTTTCTTGCTCAAGAAGGAAGGTCCTCAAGCTAGCTATAAATGATTGGTACTATTAATTGCATGTGATTAAGTAGAAGAGGGATTTTTCAGCCTTGCAGTGCGCCTGCCTTTGTGCAGTTAACGGGGCATCATCGTCAAGAGCTATGGTCTTAATAGTGGAGTCCTACAGGCCTTGCCTACGGCTTAACCACTATTGAGCTATTTGAAGATTGACAGAAGCTAGTGTTGTTTTGGTGTTGAACAACCCTCTCTTCTATTCCTTGCAATTAATGGTATTCGAGCCACGGGTACAGTAGCTTGAGTGCTTTTTCTAAAGGGGTAAAGAGGAGTAGCAACTAGGGCTTGAAGTGACAAAGTACACCTAAAACTTTTACACCTAAAAGTTGTTAGAATGGCTGACAATAGTAAAGAGAGTGAAATTAATGTTGATAACTTTGATTTCGCTAATGAGCAAGCTACTAATGATGCCTCGATGCTTGTTAGCTATCTTGTTTGTAGGCTTCAAAAATCCATGGGCAATCCATCCCTCCAAAGTGAAGTGCAACGGCAGCTTCCTACTCATGGGATTCTCCAAGGTCCCCACCATGACAAGAGAGCACCTAGGAAGCCTCGTTGCGAGACTTCCAAAAGAGGTCTCTCTCCGATTCGGGAAGAAGAAGAGGATCCCTATGAAGGGCTCATAAATTTGCTCCTTGATGATGCATCTCCTTCTCAAAGGAGAACTCAAGAGCCTCCACCGAAGGAACGAGAAAGAAGTGAGTTTCCCGCCACCTCGACGGAGATGGCTCCACGAAGATGACGGGCTAAACAATCTCCATCGCCTCCAAAACGGAGAAGACCATCGCATACTTCTCCACACCATACTTCAAAGAGGGATGACAAAAAGCAATGGAAGAAAAAGGCGAGAAAGAGGACACTCTCTTCTCCATCTTCTTCATCCTCTTCCTCTTATGAAAGTGATGGTGAAGATAATGAAGATCAAGGCAAGAAAAAGGCGAGAAAGAGGTCACCATCTTCTCCATCTTCCTCAAATTCTTCATCTTTTGAAAAAAGTGATGGTGCAACTTTTGAACATTAAAAAATAAAAGGCCATAGGAAATCCTATGCCGCATGGAAAAGGTCATCCAAGCTCAAGAAGTTCAAAGAGGGAGGGAAGAGCATCTCTTTCCTTACGTACGGTGGCACTTTTGGTGCTATGGACAAAGTCTTGGCCTTTATCCAACAATTCGATGCAGCGTTTGGAGATGAGGGCTTCACGGAGTCCTCTAAGCTAGGCCATGTAGCTATGCACTTTCAAAAGTCCGCCAGGCAATGGTGGTCTAGCCTACGGGCCAACGGTGAAGCTCCACGAACATGGAAAGCTTTAAGAGCTTCCATTATGAAGCACTTTTTGTCCACCGATGCCAAAGACAAAGTACTCACCGAATGGCAAAGCCTAAAGCTCTCTCCTTACAAATCCATTCACAAATATGTAGACAAGTTTTGGGATTTAGAACTCAAAGCCACTATCTTCAAAAAGTTGGATTTTGGAGAGAAAAAGCAACAATTTTGTGCGGGCTAACTGAAGAAATAGCGGAGTATGTCAACTCCCAAAGGCCATGCACCATATCGGCGGTTATACGCCATATTATGGTGGCCTCTCGAATCAATTTCAAACCGGGGGCTAAAAGAAATTCTAAGCCCACGGAAAACAAGGGTTCCAATGAGCCTAAGGGGAAGGACAATGTCCAAAAGTCTCCTAAGGGCAACCCCAACAAAGCTAAAGAGAAGGGAGTTTATAAAGGCAAAATAAACTCTCTCCAGAAGAGCTTGAGCGTTATTGCAAGGATAACCGTTGTTTCAAGTGCAGTGAGCAAGGGCATGCGTACCGCGCTTGTCCCCAAAAGAACACCCGCCATGAATCTCTTAGAGCTACCTTGGTCGAAATCCAAGAGGAGCAAATTCACCACAAAGGATCTCCTCTATGCCATGCTTGGGAAAAGGTAAGAGAACATGATGCTTTAATTCTCTTTGACCCTGGTTCTACTCACAATTTTATATCTATAGAGTTGGCCACCAAGCTAGGCATACAAGCCTACGAGATGGGAGATGTCCTACCCACCGACGGCGCTTTCAAGGGGCAAGAAGCTTCAGTCACTCCCTTAATCGGGAAATTGAGGCTCCATGTCCAAAGCTATGTGGACAAAGAAGACTTCTTTAGCTCTCCTCTCAAGCATGAGGATGTAATCCTAGGGGCACCATGGTTTGATCGCATGGCTGCCAATATTAAATTCCCTGAAAGGAGAATCACCTTTAAGTTCAGGGAAAAAAATATATATATAGATGCTAAGAAAATGGGTAACACTATACCCATTGTACATACACAAGCTTTCAACAAGTCAATAAAGAGCTCTATTTCCGTATACTTGATTTTTGTTAAAGATTCTCAAAATGAACCTAATGTTTTAGCAAAAGAAAATATACACATTCAACAGGAATTAGAGTTATCCAATTTTCTCAAGGGGTTTTAGGATGTCTTTATTGACGACATCCCTTATGATGACCATGCAATTGAACTTCTTCCAGGAAGTTCACCGCCTAACAAACCTCCTTATAGAGTTTCTCAAGCTCAACAAGAGGAGATTATGCGGCAAGTGCATGAGTTAGTTGAGAAGGGCATGGTTAGGCCTAGCTCATCTCCATTTTGTTCTCATGTGCTACTAGTGCAAAAGAAAGATGGCACATATCGTATGTGTGTCGACTATAGAGCACTAAATAGGATCACTATCAAAGATAGGTTTCCCGTTCCACGGGTAGAAGACCTATTTGATAAGCTACAAGGGTCCACCTACTTCAGTAGAATTGACCTAAAAAGTGGCTATCATCAAATAAGGATAGTTGATCAAGACATTGTAAAGACCGCATTTCACACTACGTTTGGTCTTTACAAATACATTGTCATGCCTTTTGGCTTAACCAATGCACCAACCACATTCAATCGCTTGATGGAGAAGCTATTCAAGCCTCACCGAACCTTTACTGGAGTGTTCTTTGATGATATCATCATCTACTCTAATTCATTAGACGAACACAAGCAACACCTCCAGGTAATATTTCAAGTTCTAAGAGAGAATAAACTTTATGTTAATCGAAAGAAAAGTGAATTTTTCTTACAAGAGATTCAGTATTTAGGTCACATTATCTCTCAAGATGGCATCCAAATGGATCCATCAAAGTTAGAGTTAATAAAAGGATGGCCTAAACCAAGGAATCTTCATGAATTAAGAAGCTTTATAGGTATGTGTACATACTATAGACGCTTCATAGAAAAGTTCTCACTAATAGCACGACCATTACATGATCTAACAAAGAAAAACGTTAGGTACACATGGTCTGCCAAGGAGAACAATGCTTTCAAAAAGCTTAAAGAAAAGCTTATCTCTCAACCTGTGCTTACACTACCGGATCTCTCAACCCCATTTGAGGTCCAATGTGATGCTTGTGGTGATTGCCTTGGAGCTGTTTTGCTTCAAGAAGGGCACGCCATAGGCTATGAAAGTCGAAGGCTCGACCCTGTTAAGCAAACTCTAGGCATATATAAAAAGGAACTCCTTGCAGTTCTACATGCCTTAGACTCATGGAAGCACTATTTATTGGGGACTCCTTTCATTCTGCGAACGGATCACCAAAGTCTTAAGTACTTCATGACACAGACCAAGCTCTCCGACAAACAAATGAGGTGGGAAAATTTCCTTTCGCAATTTCATTTTCATATTGTTCACATTGTTGGCAAGCATAATAAAGTAGCCGATGCACTCTCAAGACGGCAGAGAATGAATGCGGTTTCCATAGCAACTCACAATGATCTATCTTCTATGATAGATGAGTATGCTATTGATCCCGATTTTAGAGATGTGATTTCAGCCCTTGCACTAAGGAAGAAAGAGGAACCATTTACTTTACAAGATGGTTATCTTCTCTATAGCAATATACTATGCCTTACTAGCTCACTACGTGAGAAAGTAATGTATGAATCTCATTCTCCTCCTTATGCAGGGCATAGAGGGATTCATTCTACCCTAAACGGGATTGAAACATATTTCTATTGGCCTACCATGAAAACAAACATACAAGAGTATATTTCTAAATGTGTGGTATGCCAAAAGACGAAGTTTGATAGAGGGATGCAACTTGGATTGCTTCAACCTTTGCCAATCCCTAATTCACCATTGGAGAGCATATCCATGGATTTTATCGTTGGATTGCCTAGGTCTATCCATGGGAATACGGGAATATGGACGATAGTAGATAGGTTCAGTAAACAAACTCATTTTATACCTGTCAAAAAGACTATCAAAGCCCATCAAATGGCAACCCCCTTCATTTCACAAATATTCAATTACCATGGATTGCCAATGTCCATAGTGTGGGATAGAGATCCTAGAATGACTAGTAATTTTTGGAAGGGTCTCTTTGAGAATTTAGGAACACGGCTAAACTTCTCTTCGGTCTATCACCCGCAAACGGATGGCCAAAGTGAAATAGATAACCTAACAATTCTCGATCTACTAAAAGCCTATGTAACGGGAGTAGATCAAAGATCCCAATGGGAGAAGTACTTACCCTTAGTGGAGTATGCCTACAATAACATTGTACATACTTCCAAGGGAAAAGCACCTTTTGAGGTAATTGAGGGAAGATCAAAAGGTCCCTTGCTACTTAAGGTACACGGGAAGATCTTCGCTGCAGATGAGTATAGCCGAGACCTACAAGAATCTTTCCAAAAGATTAAGGATGTTATCTCTATCTCACAGCAAAGGTAAAAGGCTGCTCTGCTGCTGCTAACAAGCACAGAAGAGCCCAAGCCTTTAAAGAAAATGATTAGGTCTTACTCAAATTTCCCAAGGCTCGATTAAGGCACACGACAAGAAAAATCCTATGGGACACCAAAAGTACTATGCTAAGTTAGCAAAAAGGTACTATGGTCCCTTCCAAATTCTTAGGCCAATCAATGAGATGGCCTATCAACTCAAGTTGCCCAACCATTGGCTCATACACAATGCTTTCCATGTGAGCCTATTAAAGCCTTACAAAGGAGAGCCACCTCAAGAACCAACTATTGAAGACCCACCAGAGATCGAGGACCAAGAAGAGGTGCTCTCCGACATGAAGACAAGGTAGTAAGAGGTGGTAAGATTATCCGACGATATCTTATTAAGTTTAAGAATTATCCTTTTGAAGATGCTAGATGGATGCAAGGCATACAATTAAAGGATAACCTAAACCTTGTCAATGCTTACAATGCTTCCCAAGAGTAAGCAAATGTACAAATGTTTAAAATGAACAAAGTTTTTGTCTTATAAGACTCTCTTTTTCTTTATTGTGCATACAAATGAAGTAGTATGCATGCTTAGATCAAGTTTGCGGAGACGACGTCTCTCCCAAACACCAAGTAGAGCTTGTCACTCTACTATGGCAGAATGATATCACTAATGTGCAGACATGCTTGCGGCAGCTTAGGCTCTTAAGCGCCAAATGGACTAGTCATCCATTCTGGAACGATGTCGTAGGGTAACCTAGGGATCCTCTACCTGCTACGAAAAGGACTAATGAATATGCTATCTTCTCTACCCCATAGACGAGGACGACTATGATTTCAAGAGAGAGGTAATGTCATAATAATCAATATCTAATTCTCCTAAATGATCTTCTCATGTTAAACTGATCATTTAATATGGGGAAGTGCTAGGGGAGAAAAAGCTAGAATATTGGTTAAGCTAGCAGACCGGCCACAGTAGGGATCCAAAGGGGGGGGCATCTGCAAAAGAGCTATGTGCAACAATGGGCTCAAAAGACCCTAAGGTTCAGCCCATTATGTTTACAAAAGGGTATGGGACAAGCAAATAATGTCATTGAGTCTGACATTCTAGTGGACATAGTTGCACCAACTACTCAACTTCATGAGCCATATAGGATTTTGGATCACCAATGGGCTGAATGGGCATGAACATGTAATCATATTCATCAACAAATCCTCTTCAACTGGAAAGGAAGACACGAGGAGGGTGCCACTTGAGAAAACATTAAGTGTCCTTAAGAAGCGGTTTCCTACTTTTGTTTCTGACATTTTTGAGAACAAAAACTCTTCTCTAAGGGGGGAGTAGTGTGAGGAAAACTTTCATGGCTTTCAAAATGCTAAGGTTCCAAAATTCAAAGGTTGTGTCCAAAGGTCAAACATTAGGGGAATTGGATGCTTTGTGTGTGTCCCAAAAAGTCTTTGTCAAGCCCTACATAGGAGGGGGCGAGCCCAAGAAGTAGGGGATAAGAGAGAAACACCCACACACACTCACAAGCTTCATTTGTACACAAGGGGAAAGAGGGACACATGTCAGCTCCCTAGGCGAGAGGCCCTCAAGGTGTACTCAAATCCTATTGGATGGCCATGTAGGTGGACCAATGAGAATTAGGCTAGAGTAAATCTAGTTTAATTGATTTAAAAACACTTAATAAAAGAACCAATAAGAATTAATCTCTCTAGAAGACTATTGGACAGTCTCCCAAGGGGACCAATGAGCATTCAGCAGCCCAATGGCTTGCCTGATTCCTATTGGCCAGGAGGCAAAGGGGTCCAATGAGAGTTTAGTTGCATTTATCAATTACCTAAAGCTCGTACAAAAGGGGAAAGGGGGACACATGTCAGAAGGCTATCACTTATGCTGCTTAATTTCCATTGGCTAGGCCTGGGGAGGTCCAATAGGACTGTAGCATGAGCATTTAGCAAGGGGGGTCGTCGACCAAGAGAGAGAAGGGGATGATTTTTGCAAGGCATTATCACACACAATCTCATGTGTGAAGCAAAGAAGACTCTCTCTCCTTCTCAAGCTTTAATGGAAAGCTTATCACCTACTCCAAGCTTGTGAGAAGGGATGCCTATACCAACAACTCTTGGCTTTGTGATGCAAATCCAACCAAGAGCCAAGCTTCAATGCATGCTCGTCTCCTCTGCCATGCTAATTACTAAGCTAAGCTATGCTAATATGAGTGATTATGTGAGGAGATGTACATATTTCTCGTAAGAATGCTCTTTCTTCCTCTCAATCTACTCTCATACCCCGCTAGCTCTCACCATCTTCGAAGGTGTGTGAGGTCTTGGGTCTGAGATTGTGAGGGAATTGTGATGTTGTGTTGGATAATTGTTTTGCTTAGTGTATGAAGTTTCCATCTTCATTGCACTAGCTAGTATTGAAGGAACACAAAGAATTGTATTGTAAAATGTCTCTCTTGATGGGAGAAACCATAATACAAAGCCTTTTGGAGGGGGGGACCGGCTCCATGAAAATCCGGTCCTCAACTGTTGTCAATTGCTTAATTTCTCTCTCTTTTGAAGTATAGTTCATGCTATCTAACTAAGTGTTATGCTTTTTGTTGCTCTCTCCACCCAAGCACTCTTGTTATTCTCATTAGGAAGCTATTCTAATGAAATACTCACTATGTTCATGCTATTTTCCGCTACACACAAGTTACTAGACCATTAAATGTTACAAATGGAGCTGCAAAAATGAGAAAATTGTTTGAGGCTATCCTTGCATCTAGCTAACAAGATCCAACAACTTGGGCAATCAAGCAAAGCAAGATGAACTTGCGCCACCCAACTTGTTACATGGTAGGTAAACAACCTTTTTGCAAGTTCATCAACTTCAGTAATATTATTACAAATGGTTGGAAGTTTTTATTCCTGCATCCTGTACAAAGTCCATTTCAATGAACCCCTCGAGTAAAATTGCGCTACATGTAGGGGACTCCAGCTAGCAATTTCCATAAAAGCACTTTTGAATTTGAATTGGATCTTCAATGTTCAAACACTAGGTAAGTTTGAGAGCATGAGTTTCAAGTGTGCACCCCACGATTTCAGAAAATCATCAAAGGGCGGAATATGCATCAGATGCCTTTGTGAAGATTAAGGTGCCGCTTACTCATATCGTTTGCACTTTACATAGTTGTGCATGCATGGTATATGTGTGCAGTTCAGCAACCTTGTCTCTCTCTCTCTCTCTCTCTCTCTCTCTCTCTCTCTCTCTCTCTCTCTCTCTCTCTCTCTCTCTCTCTCTCTCTCTCTCTCTCTCTCTCTCTCTCTCTCTCTCTCTCTCTCTCTCTCTCTCTCTCTCTCTCTCTCTCTCTCTCTCACACACACACACACACACACACACACACACACACACGCAATGGTTGATGCTCATATTAAAAGTGTGATCGTTATCGTATTCATAGAGTGGCAGCAAATCCACGGACAAATCCGGGGACATCACTCACAGACAATCACACAGATTGACTTCCGACGCCTCGTGCGGTAGAAGAAGAGGGCATTTTTGGCTCACCTAGGGTAAAACCCCAACTTAGAGCCACCTAAGCAGGGCAACAGGCTGCACGCAGCACAATGCACCATTTTTGCTGCAAAGGCGCTCAATGGATAGAGCGGATCGATCGCTACCTCCCGCAAATTTTTTGGCGTGACGAAGCTCTCACGAGGCCACGCGATGGCGGAAATCGAATTGTGTGTAACAAAAACGAGCACTGGTAGCAAGCCGCATAAGGGGGGTAATGTAGGCCAATCGCGCCAGCAGGGCTTGAGCATAAGATCTAACGGCTAGGGTAGAGAAAAACCTGAGACACCTGAGTGGTGAGCTTCATAGCTCCTTTTTGTGAAGCAGGCAGTAAGACTTTTCAGAAAAACACAACAGAACAGCACTAGCTAAGTGAGGGGCAGAGATGCACCCTCACCTGTTTAAATAGCACGAGGAGGATGGTCTGCCAGTTCTCTGAGTAGGAGTAATGAGTGAGTCGGGCCGCCTTCCCTTGTGAGTGTGTGGTAGCACAAAACGGCACGCAGATACCCATGAATGGGGAGATCCAAAGCCAGGGAGGAGAGGTCGCCTTCACGGCGTAATGAGGAAAGAAACCTTTAATCACGCTCGGCATTCCAAGGGGTTTTATATATCTTATTTTATTATTCAATGGCTAGGCCCCATGGTCTTAACAGGGTAATGGCATATTTTGAGTAGTATCACGAAAGTGACCCAGTAAGATCTGAGCGAGATCCAAGTGGTGGTTTGGGAGGGGGGGGGGGGGGGGTTTGGCAGGTTTGGGGGTCTGTGGGGGTGGTTTGTTATATATAACCATAAGAATATAACTCTGTGTGTGTGTGTGTGTGTGTGTGTGTGTGTGTGTGTGTGTGTGTGTGTGTGTGTGTGTGTGTGTGTGTGTGTGTGTGTGTGTGTGTGTGTGTGTGTGTGTGTGTGTGTGTGTGTGTGTGTGTGTGTGTGTGTGTGTGAGAGAGAGAGAGAGAGAGAGAGAGAGAGAGTGTTTGGAGCTTAGAGTGGACGCTTATCTACACACTCCATCATGATATACAAACACTCCAGTCATAAAAAGGTTTGTTCCTTGTGTATCATTGAAGGTCTAGGAACACCTTTTCACCATGAAGAATGGGGAAGTTGAGGAAGCATGCAAAATACATGTGATCTAGGGTAGAAACTGGGTCATAGGGGGCAATGTGGGGCACCAAATCCTACCAAACTAGGTCCTTAGGCTCATAACCAAGAGGATGACAAGTCCCTAGGGCCGATTAGGACAATTTCAAAATGTTGTTGTTCAATTGCTATTATAAACATCGACCCATAACGGAGATTGGACTCCACCAGCAGCCTCATGCGGTCAAGCCTAACAAGAATATGTGGTTGGACCAACAATGTGGATTGTATATGGACGCAAAGCCACAAGTTTAAACCAAAGGTTGCACATAAGTGCCATTCGACAAAAATTTATCCAAACCCAACCAAACTTCATCGATAGTACTACAAGACCATAGGGGACCAATGTGTATCACCAAATCACCAATGTGGATACTACACTAGACCATCACCATAAGAATGCCCAAAAGAAGTGCCAAAATGTGTACAAAGTGACCAAGAAACTACAAAAGTGGGGAAAAGTTAGCTAAATAGCTGCCACAAAACATGACCAAGCTGGGGAAGGTGTTAAATTCAACTTTGGACCACCATTCCATCACCAAGGTCAGGAGCTCAATTTCAGTCCTAATTTCTAAAAGAGTCTATACACATGTGATGAGAGGGCTTAAGGAGCATGAAGCAACCAATGGGAATCCAAAGTCCAAAAAATCAATCAAAGTTAATCATCATGGTTATATCTTTGTTAGCTATGGAGAAAATTTTCTCACCAACACAAGATGCTATATATGTACATATCTAGGCCAACTTGGACCACTTTGGATAAAAGACCACCATCCAAGATCAACTATCTAGGCCAACTTGGACCACTTTAAATCAAAAAACACCATGCAAGGTCAATTACCTAGGCCAACTGGACCACTTTGGTTCAAAAACCACAATCCAAGATCAATTTACAAAAAGGTGGAGCCAAATATTCTACAAGAGGGGCACATTATCAAAAACCAAAATTACTTTCGAGTACATAGAAATGGTTTAAGGCATGTAGGGAATGCATGTAGGTAACCAATTGTAAAATCATAAAGTAATGTCAATAATCATCATTCTTAACTCCTATGCATATTCACATATTTTGACATCACAAAGTTCTTCCCTATGCGCTTGTATACTAGGCCAAGAATTTCCAAAATTTGGGTTTAACTCAAAGTCAGCGATTCAAAGTAGCTCCAGATCTCACAAGGGGTACATATGAACATGGTGAACCGAGTTGTAAACTCAAAAGTATACATTGAGAAGAAATTTAATAGTCACAATTCTTCATAATGGGGCTATCTAACCTTATCGGGTTGTTGATCATCATGTTATAGTGGTGCCTACAAAGTTTAGCCTCATATGGACATCTAAATAATTGATCAAGATAGGCAATTTCAAAGCTTGCACACCTATTCTAGCCTCTTCATCAACTTTTATAGATTCAAATCAAATGGTGTCACACTCAAGGACACATAAGGAAATGTATATATAGGATATGAGATCAAAAGTATGCATCATGTGGGAATGTTTATAATCACAATTATTAATCTAGCTCAGAACTTTTTTTTTCTTGGTTTTGTGTATATTTTGCACTAAATGTGTTGAGTCCATAAGCGCCAACCAATGATTAGTAAGAGTAGCCATCATTAGTAGGAGATTGGTGGACACAATTTGAAAGTTGGACTTATACAAGTTGTTGACCACATTACCTGTGTAGGTACCATGCTAGGCACTAGAAAGGGAACACCCAAAAAGATGACCCTAAAAAAGAGAATGGTAGAACTGAAGCCATATCAGTTGAGCATTCACCAAGCTTCCGCATGTTGGACTGATAAAGAGTAGTTGAGGGTTGCATCCACCAAACAGTTTAAGGGAAATGCAAAGATGTACAAGGCACAACAGTCAAGGTTCCAATCATTCCAAAGGAGATTTTGTGCATACCAAAGATGCTAGAAGTGAAGAGATTCTTCTAGTGAATGGGACTTCAAGCATATTTTGAACAATTACCTTGAGTAGATTTTTGAAGAGCACAATATTCGATATCAACAATTACAAACGAAGGCACAACCCAACTCTCAAAATGGTTGAAATACAAAACGTTGAAGATATAAATAGAAGAGGTACTCATGCTACCAAGTGTGAGAATGAGGGAAATTTTGGGTGTAGATGCTTTTACCAAACCCAAAGTTGTAGTGACATTTAATGACTTGCAAAGGTCAATTTTAGACTAAGGCTCTACCACCATCTGCATTTTGCAAAGACAAGGCCTACAAGATATACAACACCAAGTCATGTAGTGGCCAACACTTTCACACATGTGATGGACTTAGGCTCAAGAAAGTAGATTAATTTTGAACAAGTATACACATGAGTCTTTGACAAAGATGCAAACACTCAAGGGAGACAAAATGTCCTATATCGGAGGAGCGAAAGCTTTGATTAGAATTTCCAATCGTGCATTAGGCATGGCAAAGAATCTACATCCTACACTAGAGCAAAAGGAGTGGCTTGCACTTCAAGAGAAAAGCCAAGAGTAGCGGAAAGCACGTGCAATAAAACAAGGAGATTAGCTCGGAGACAAGTAACAATGGATTCCTTTGGAGTAAACACTAATAAGAGAAAGAGGAAGTTGATGATCAGGCATATCAATCTAGCTCTGAAGATGATGAAGACCACCAAGGTGAGGGTGGCATTGAGGAGCAGACTCATGTTGAAAGAAACACAAAAAAGAGAATGGACAAATCTAGACTGCAACCAATGCAAATGAAGCTTAAATTGGACACCCAAGAGTTCAAAGATCAACGTACCGAAGCTCTAGCTTAAGAGCAAAAATAGCTACACGGGAGGAAAGAGGTAAAAAAGTCAAAGTTGTGGCTAATAGAAGAAGAAAGACTAAATAAAGCCAGGCAAGAACAACTAGCCAAGCACACAACTAAGATACTCAGAGAGGAGTTGATGAATAAGCAAGGAGGATGGAGGAATAACTCCAACATTAGATAGAAGTGCAAAGAAGAGTGGCAATGGCTTCAAGAGCCATTTTTCAAGAAAAATAAGATGCACAAAGAAGGGAAGAAGAAGAACAAGGAAGGGCTAGTGAGGACACCGGCTTGCCACCTTCTCCTCCCAAGCCACAACCATGATTGCAAGGAGAAGAATACCAAACTAAGAGAACTCAAGACCATCAATCTAGAGAGGACCAACAAACCACATTGCCACCTTCTTGTCCCCAGCCACAACTAGACAGGGAGGAGAAGAATACCAAATTGAGAGAACACAAGACCACCAATCTCCTCCAGCTCTATCTCCACCAAGAGTCAATAGAGAAAGAAACCACAAATACCAAAGAGGCACAATTGATGAGAAGAATCCGAGATGAGCAAGGAGAGGCATCGTCTCATCATACCCAATTGGTGTCCCTTGCAGCAACCACACAAGCAAGAACTACACCTTGAGAAGATGTTGTATGGGGCTATGTTGCTAGCACAAAGGCCTTTATTGAGAATGCATAAATGCCATCATAAACACATAGACTCAATGACCTACGATGTCTCTCAGAGCTTCACTCCCTAAAACTTAAGATGCATCCAAACCTCTCACTCCTCATTGCTAGGGTACCAACTTCGATTGTGTGTCCAAAACAAGGATGCCAACTGCAATCATTAATCACAAATACATTGTTGCCTCGGGCTCATTTTTCTATGAAACCTCCAAATTTCCTTATGTCTAAATTAACTCTATGGTCCTTTACTTTATTGGCATCTTCCTTAGCAAGCTCATCCTCCTACAATAACCAAGAGAAGAGGGGTCTAGCCTCCAAGAATACACTCTCCTTAAATCATCAAAGCCCAACAACCTACTAGATGACAAAGAATTCAATGCACGCTCACGTGATTGTATAAACCTGCAAACTGACTAAGATTATTTTGAAAATATGACTGCATCAAAAGCTCCATTCTAAGAACTGAAAGATGAATTATCTTCAAACACACCACTGTATGTTTGTTGAGAGAACCTTTTTGGCATGTAGTAATGTGTTGACCCTTTGTTCTTTCCCATCTATAAGTTTGGTCTCTTTGTACCAACCAAATTTATCAAACTAGTACCACTACATAAGAGATTCTACACCTACATGTCTATATAAGGATTATATATTCACAACTATCAATAAAATAGGACAAGTTGAATACTTTGTTCCTCCCACAACATATTGATGAAGTGATCATTAATCTTCGTACTATGTCATAGGCATAACTAGATCAACACTCTTCCAAAGTCAGTCAAGAATCGCTCAACATCATTCATCAACTTACAATCACTTCATCGTTATAGCATGAAAGATTCACATCAAAGACTATATCTTGGTCTCAAGTGAAAGTGACCATGCTAGGCTTTCTAGCCCAAGTTTTAAGTACATAGATTCATCTTGAAGGAGCACAAACCTTGAGAGGGGCCAGCTAAAATAACCTCAACAAAGTCTCAATAACTCATTCATGAGTCTCATCGACTCGTAGTGGTTGTCTAATCATACAATAAAATCCAATCTTATCACATTACATGCAATCATACTTATGCGGGCTTGTGATCTTTTACTACAAAAGCATTAGATTTGAGATATGCTATCCATAGTGCCCATAAAAACATATGCTTGTTTAACCCAATTAAGTATGCTCGTCTTCTTTAGTCAAAAGTAAATCTTGATGTGTTTTGGTGGGAGATCATGTATGTGATTAAAAAAAAGTCAAAAAAGAGCATGCATCATCAACCCACTGATAAAATTACCAAGTTGATTTTATCTCTTCTAAAATCTAATGAAAATAGATACACGTGAAAAAAATCTAAATTATCTCAAAATCCTTTTATCAACAAAACCCATTGTTAAGTGTCTTCGATTGGAAAATTGCCAAAAAAAAATCCGAACAATGTGTGTGGATTTGTGTCTACGAATAAAGGACTGTTTCATCTCCATAGCTCACAATACTATACAGAATGCTACTTTTTTTGAAGAAACCCATTTTTCTGATATAGAGTGACAAAATAAATGTCTTTGGAGTTGTTTGCAACATTGGCAAATGTGTAAATAAAGTTTCAAAAATTTTGGGAAAATCCAAAAAAATTTGGGAATTTTTTAGCCAAATCTAAGGTATATTTTTGGACCTTTAGATATTTGAGAGGTAATTTGGAAAGAATTAGAATTGATGTCGAAGAGGCCCTTAACTACTTTTGAAGGATATTTTAGCTTCAATCTATATTAAAAGACAAGCTTTTTTTTGGCAATAACACAAATAATAGTTAGGTTGATTACCGAGGGTAGAGCTTTAGCTTTGATAGTATTTCTTAGTAATAGTAAGAAATATGGCTTTCTTGGGGGCAAAAGCATTATGGATATTCAATTGTTCAAGTTGGCTTTCTTGAGTGCACTTGGCTTAACAAGATAATGTTACTGTAAGAGGGGTTTTATCCATAAAGTTATCCTTTAAATAGGTTATGGATGCTTTCGTGATTAATTTACTTACTTTCGAAGCCACTTCTCAAATTATTATCAATCGTAGACCATCCCCTCAAGTGCTTTGGCCCAATCCGTCATGCAAGGTTGCCATGTAAGCTCTCTCCTTTACTATCTAGAGCATCTTGCTAACAATCATGAGACGTTAGTCTTATCCATGTCTCCTAGATTTGTTGATGATACTCTCGTTCTCCAAAGCAACGAATGTGAATCTTCCATTGTATGTGGCAACGATTGTGAATCTTCCATTGTATGTGCGTGCTATTGGTTTACATCCCAACCTTGATAAATCAGCTTTGACTTACATAAATGCCTCCAGTTATGGACATTTGGGTTATCCTTTTGGCATTGAGGTCTCCACAACACGACTCGAATATAGCTACAGCTCGACCTTTAAAAATCATTTGGTCGTCTCACGATTGTTCATCTTGCAACTTTGCAAACATTTCTTGTGGAATCTACAACTATTTGGTGCCTAGATCTTATTGTTACTTCCATGGCATATGAAAATATACAATTATGATAAAGTTTTCACTGCTCGTCTTTCGATTGCTTTGCTTTGGAATGGTAGGCAAAGGGATGAAAAATGTGCATGCCTCCCCATAGCGACCACCTCACATCAAAGAGGACCCATGTACAGAACCTGTTGCAGATGCACCATTGTCTTCCGTGATCTACTAGTAGACGTGAAATCTTCTAGATGTCGATTGTCTTCAAGTTGACACCGACTTTCAAGAAGTTTGACAGAAATGTTATTTGATTTGATGTACTATGTGACATCATGAGTAGAAATAAAAACAAACATTTTGATCAAGGAAAACAACCAATCAACAATCACAATTCATAGTTTTCACTTCCTTGCAAGCCTAGCTAAATCTATCCTATGAACGTAAACCTAAAATATTAACAATAAGCGATACTAGAGAGCCAACACATGAACTCATAAAAGGCTTATCATTGAATTTTTTTTAGTGTCTTTTATCAAGCCTTGAATCTTTGCTGAAATTTACCAACTTGACCTACATTAATGGACTTTGGCACTTGACCTAGAAATCCTTTTGTTTCACTTTGTGTAACGCATGGTCCTCTCCGTTATCAACCTGGTTTGTTATTATGCAAACAATTGCAACTCTAAGGAAAGCATTGACCAGAAGATTATGCCCCAATTCGTGTGAGCTGCTAACCATTCAGAAATTAAAGAATTGAAAGAAAAAAAAACCCCGAGTTCCAGCGGCATGTAGCATTCGCCACACTTGCTATGGTTTATGTACAAGTTCGTATTATCAGCAGCTACTCTTTGTTATCTGACAAAACTTATAATGTTTAAACGTAATTCACTTCATCGTGAGACGCAAGGGTAGACCTATATCCTAGTTTAGCCTTACAAGATGTACAAAGAGGTGATGCTCTGCCTTTGACAGAAACAAGCATTAGTGATATGCAGAATCAAAGCTTCAATGCCTGCTTACTCAAGATCAAAGCCTCAATATCAAGTCGCATTGGAGCTTAGCAGCCGAGAGACTGTTGCATGGATAGGATTTTCAGAAAACCTCGTTGATGACTGCCTGCTGAGAGAGCGCCCATGATTCCAGGGAGAACAGCTTCCAAACAGTTTTTTACCAATCTGAAGTATGGAAGCATTTACCTTTCGCAGCGGCATTTCATAGCTTGCTCGGTAATATTTGACACCGCCCTATGTCCAGAAAAGCTCCAAGCTTTGAGTCAAACACCAAAAACAGTCACAGCAAAAAAAAAAAAAAAATTGTGCGATTACCTCTAGCCGCTCTGTCTCATGTATATCTCCTGGTTGTTCATCAATTTGTACTCCCTCCTCTCTATCATCCATCTCTTCTCTAGTTCCCTTGTACTCCTCTTCTGAGCCAGCAGTTATTGACTCCAGCTTTCCTTCAATTTCGGAGTAAGCCTTGCCTTCCTCTTTAATAGTCACCTTTCCATTCTCATCCCTTTCAATGGCCTTCTCTAAATCTGCATTCATAGAGGCCATCTCTATGTCATCAAACTTTGTTTTCTTTAGTAGCGCAGACTCGGCCCTCCCCCCGTCAATCTCTTTTCTCTTTCTTTCTTTTGTTTTCTGACCAGATCCTGACCCGTGATGAAACTTCTGCCGTTCGTTGATTCCCTGCTCATTATTTAGCCCGCATCAGCAAAAGAGGAAAAACTAAAGAGCGGAAATAAGGTAATATGCAATCAAGCTTAGGTTGTATACAACCTCTGCTTTCAATCTAACAAGTATCTTGTCTTGAGCAACTGGGGATTCAGCGGTGCCCGAGGGGTTGACTAAATGACTTGGGAGCTTTCCTTCTCGTGCCAGCTTTCTCCGAACACCAGTGCAGACCACACAGGAACAATCTGCTTTATGATGCCCTGTCCTGCAGAAAAATACTACTTAAATTCTGATAGCTTTGAAACAAATGCATTGAAGCACGAGCTTTTTGCTCACCCTGAAACACGGCGTGCCTTCCAAGGGGTACCTTGCAAGTCAACATCTTTCTGTTTAACCATCTTATCAGCATGTGGTGGGTGTTTCAAGGAGACCATGCCTTGCCCTCCAGGCTTTTGTTCAACCTCGTCTTCATATACTGAAAAAAGCAATCAATCTTATCAAAATTGTAGCATCTGAAATCCTAGAGACTTGAAAGTTTACATCTTTTGTGTGATCCTATGACGTTAGGTGCATCTTTAAAGCCATTACTTGCTGATCAAAAATCTGAATGGTTCCTAAGTAGACTAACTACATCATTAGCAGAAGGATTCAGAAACCACTTGTTACAAACGCTTAGTCAACTTGCAGCATGCTTCATTCATAAAGGGCTGCCACTCGTAGGTCACTAGACAATTCACATTATACAGTTCCCCTTTCTGCCAAGCAAATGGCCCGTACTAGCATGGCTAGACCGATTACAAACTTGTCTATAAAAAGAACAGTAGAATTCAATAAACAACCTTTTGGCCCAGCTGCTTTTTGATGTTCGTTCCCTTGCTGCTCCAGCAATTTCTGCTTGTGTGTCTTATAAACAGAAATAACTTTTGGACCTTCCCTATTAGAATAATATGAATCAAGCTCATCATTCCCAATAGCTGAAGCTTCTTGATCTTTGCGGAATCCACCAATATACTCCGGAGGGTGCCGCTTTACAGGCTTATTTTCAACCATGCCCTGCTTAATTGGACCTGAGAAACAATATCGACTGATGTTTGAGAGCAGTGTGGAACATATAATCTACAGAGAAGAAAATAAGACCGGCACAGATGTCATACTACAGTAGCTACGTTAACATTTGATGATTGACTTCCAAATTCAAAGGCACATAGCAGTAATGCCAAATAGTCCCTTGCAGCTGCTTGAAAACCCAGAAACAGTGCAGAATGCAAAGGAGCTTGCATCAAAACTGTACACAGACATTTGTAAATAAGCACACCAACTTCCGTGTCTCTATTGGGTATTGACAGTTGTCATAGTTGCATGCAGCATGGAGGACTTGTTCCTAAACTGCTCACGCACATCAGCAGACTTCGCTTATAAGCATGGGTGGACTCCAAATTAGTGGACTTGTAACTGCACCTGACGATCTCATTATCCCCTCTAAATGGTGCATTTTTTCTAACAAATATTACTGCTGCTGCTGCTCTGGGGCCCGAGAGGTAGTTTAAAAAAAGGCCCCGCACTATAGTCAGTCAGCACCCAGCACCATGTCGCGTCCAGTGCTCGTCTCCAAAATTGTTCCTTTCTTATCTGGCTTCTTGACCTGCATAATTGCATTAGCAATAGCAATCGCAGGTGCAACAAGTACAACAGTTCCATTAATCAAGATCATTGTCAAAGTGGCATGAGTATCAAGTATAATACTCCTCTACTAGACGGATTATGAGAGACATGCCAAGACCATTGCGGAGGCTACCACCGCTATACATTGCATCAACGAACCAATTCCAAAAAAGATCATGATGGTAAAATGGATGCAATGGTCATCTATTCTTGGTTACATCAATTACACTCGTATTTTGTTGTTGTGCAAAAGTTCAGCCCACATAACAAAGAATTGTACTCATTGCCGGTTATACGGATTTGTTCTTGACTTGTCTAAGTGCAGGAACTGATAGACGAAATGACTGCAGCATTTTGGTCTGAAAGATCTCGATAGACGTGATTGCAATAAGGATTAGTTAATCGGGCATCTATGAGGTCTCGAGTGGATCTAGATGCGATTGCTAAATACGTTGCCGATTAATCATGGTCTGAAATCTGAATGAATTTTTGAATGTGATTTGTCATGTGATGTCATGTGATGCGACTGTCGATTGGTACATGTGCTAGATGTGATTCCTAGTGCGTCGGTACTAACAGTCGATAGACATGATTGCAATAAGGATTAGTTAATCGGGCATCTATGAGGTCTCGAGTGGATCTAGATGCGATTGCTAAATACGTTGCCGATTAATCATGGTCTGAGATCCGAATGAATTTTTGAATGTGATTTGTCATGTGATGTGACTGTCGATTGGTACATGTGCTAGATGTGATTCCTAGTGCGTCGGTACTAACAGTTAGTGTCTGCTAAGACAGTTCATGGCCTCTGTCTGTTTTGCAAGCGTAATCGAGGGCCATTGCAATGCTTTCAAGAGGGGGGTATGTCACAAACTGGTGACGTACGGTGGCATGGTCTGGACACAGCAGATACATCACACACCCCGAGTTGACAAGCAGTGACACGTGGCAAATTTCCGGATTTAGCGTTGCAATGCTGACGTGGCATGTACGGACCCTCGTAATTTACGCCGTGATTTACGGTAGACCGAACGAAATGCTGACGTGGCTGATTTGCGAGAGAAAAAGCAAGGAAAAAAAGTATACGCAATTTTTGGAAAGCTTTTGGGGACTATTTGCTTTATTTTTGAAGGCTTTTCACTTACTGCTTTTGGGGCTCTGCTTTTGGGCATCCCTTGTAACCAATAAATAAGTGGGCAGGGCCTCACTTTCTCAGAGCATCTGGACGCAGAGTCTAAGAGTGAGAGCCCTCCCACTCTCTTGTACTTTGAACACAGATTAATACAAAAAGAAGTATCAAAAGGGGCGCCAGTCTTTGGGGCCAATATCTCTAGGCACGGAACTTCGCCGTTGGGCCGTGTCGAATCAATTGTGAACTGTGAACTGTTTTGAAGTGAATCTCTGATGTGTCGCGGTAGAATCTTGACTTGGAGTATCCAAGTTTGTTACAAGAGCCATACAAATAGTGTCGCCATTTCCTCAAGGCGTGGACTATGATGTAAAGCTCCTTCTCAACGTCAGAAAGTTTCTTACTTTCAAACGCAACAGGACATCCATCCTGGTATAACGCCGCACCAATGGCATAATCACTAGTATCCGTTTCAACCACAAACGGTTTGCTAGGATCCACAATGTACAATATTGGTGCAGTGGTCACCAAGTGCTTTAGCGTCCCAAAGCTCACACCGAGACGCTCATTCCAGACAACAAGGGGGTTACCTTTAGGACGAGGACCCGAAGACTTCGGCCCTTTCACCCCTCCTTTTAATAGTTGCATAAGCAGAGCAGCAACTTTAGAGTAATCCTTGATAAATTTGCGAAAGAATTCTGTAAAGCCTAAAAAGGACTTTACTTGGCGCACATGCTTCAGAATGGGCAAATTTCACACTTTATCTAACTTTTTAGGGTCGACGCAAATTCCATCGCGAGTAATGATGTGACCCGAATATAGAAGCTCCTTCTTGAAAAATTCACATTTAGAAGCCTTAGCATAAAGCTTCTCAGTTCTCGGTAATTCGAGAGAACGGCACGTACATGCGCTAAGTGCTCAAACAAACTTCGGTTGTAGATCAAGATGTCATCGAGAAATACAACAACGAAGTTGCCTAGAAACAGTCTCAGCAGATCATGAATGATCTACTGAAACGTAGTTGAAGCATTGGTCAAACCAAAAGGCAAGACCAAAAACTCATAATTACCATAACGCATATGAAAGCCTGTTTTAGGAACATCTTCCAATTTGATCCGTATCTGATGATAGCCTGATCACAGGTCTATCTTCGTAAACTACAATGCTCCATGGAGCCGACCTATCAGATCGTCCATGTGCGGGAGCGGGGAGCGGATACTCGTTCTTAACAGTGAGCTTGTTCAACCCCTTGTAATCCACGCAGAAGCGCATAGTGTTATCCTTCTTTCGAGAAAGTAACACTAGCACTCCCCACGGGAATTTACCTGGCCAAACAAAACCCTTGTCGAGATAATCTTTCAGCTGTCGCTGAATCTCGTCCTCCTCGGTTTTACTAAATCGATAAGGTTGCTTTGAGAAGGGTTGACTACCAGCCACCAACTCAATGCCAAAGCACTAATGAATCCAACCAAGCAGATGGTACACATTGATAAAAGTCAACATCAGAAGACTTTGTATCTTTATACATTTCCTGTCAGCTGTACGGTCTGCTTTTTCTACACAAGGCATGCTGGAAATCCAACGCAAGGCTGCTTTTGGGAAAAATTGCTTTAACTTTGAGTTGCTTTATTTACCAAAAGGCTTGTGAGAGGATTTGCTTTATTTTTTAATACTTTTAAGTGAAAGCTTTTGATTTTGAAGCTTTTGGGGCTTTGCTTTTAGCAACCCTTGTAATCTTTATAAGAAACCCAAGGGGGCTCCCTCTGCAGAGCATCTGGACGCAGAGTCTAAGAGAGAGCACCCGCTGGAGTTGTACTTTGCTCAAAGATTAATATAAAAAGAAATACCGAAAGGGGTGCCAGTCTTTGGGGCCAACATCTCTAGGCACGAAACTCTGTCGGGCCGTGTCGAATCAATTGTGAATTGTGAACTGTTTTGAAGTGAATCTCTCCTCTGTCGCGGTAGAAACTTGACTTCAAGTGTTCAAGTTTGTTACAGTGGTATCAGAGTGCAACCGATTTTTCTTCTACCGGAAAATCCGATCCTTTTTCTAGCGACACTCGTGGATTCAGACAGAGATTAGTCGACTTCCTCTGCATCTGGAGATGTGGGAAGAGATCACGAAGAAGATTCTCATGAGGAGTACTGCCCCCATCGACCTACTCAGGCGGAGATTGAAGAGATGGAGCGTCGATGATTGGTTGACGATGCAACAAAGATGATAATAAATTTTGCGAAGGACCCGAAATTTGCAAAATTTTAACCCAAACCTCCTTCGACGAGGTGCACTCACAGTGGCGGCAAACCGCGGAGCCACCCCTCAAACCGGCACTCAAGAAACCTCCTACTCCAAGGACGTTTACAGAGCAAGAATTAGAAGAGCTGATTGATACATAGATTACACAGCTTTTTGACGCATCCGACAACGCCAAAAAGCACAACAAAAAGCAAAAGAAAGAAACTGACTTCCCGGGTTATTTGGGTCGTCAATCTGCTTTTGCCTTGGCAAGAAAGCAAAAAAAGCATGTCAAATTTGAAGGAGTATCTAGTTCTTCTTCTTCTTCTTCTTCCGATAGTTCTTCTAGCTCTTCTGACTCGAGCGAAGAAGACAGAAAAGGGAAAAAGCGAAGCAAAAAGCAACACGACGGAAAGGGCAAGAAAAAGGCAAAGAAGTCTAAATCTCACCCAGTTTCGGACAGTTCTACAAAAGACTCGTCTTCGGATAGTTCGGACTCCGACGACAGCAGATTTTATGCAAGGAAGAAGAATTTTTATAAAGCCAACCAATATGACTTTCTGAAAGATAAAAGCAAGAAAGTCCGAGAATTTAAAGAAGGTGGACAGTCAATTAAATTTGACACGTTTTTTGGATTTCGAGATGCTTCGAAGGCTTTGGACTTCATACAACAGTTTGACATAGCTTTCTCTGGAGGACATTTCTCAGAGCACTCCAAGATTCGGAGGGCTACCTCTTACTTCAAGGGAAATGCTCGAACTTGGTGGTCCACTCTTCTATTAAACAAGAAAGCACCACTTAAATGGCTGACATTTAAAAGGCTTTTTATTTCTTCATGGCTGACTCGAGAGTACAAGCGTGACATACGAACTGCTTGGAACCATCTTCGGATGACCAAGAAAGATACATTGGACGCATATTGCGAGAGATTCTAGAGCTCTTTTCTACCAGCTTCTTCATTTAAGAAGATCTCGTTTAAACAGATTGAGTGGTTTACCTTGGGACTTCCTACAGAGATCCGGGATCACTGCTTAGAACAAAAGTCAGATTCTATTCAAGAGCTGGTGAGTCATGCGAAACGGGGTTCTGCCATTCATTCAGACAATTTGACTTACCCCACAGATGAGATCATGATGCAAAGAACCGAACATACTTCTAAAAATGAAAGTAGAAAGAAGAAGAGCACCCCAAAAAAGAAAGAAAAGGATGCACGACCCAGCTCACTCTTCGAGCTACATCAAAGAGGGGAAGTGTTTTGAATGCGGGGAAACTGGGCATATCTCCGCAAAGTGCCCTTAAAAGGCACCGAAAGAACAGGATAAAGAAAGGCCAGAGAGTTCGAAAGCAGCTGAGGAACGTGGTAGAAAAGGCAGATGAAAGCAGAACTGGTACCACATTGCGTGGGGCCCGAACCGAATCAAATGAATGAAAGTACAAAACTTTGCCCCACTTAGGGCAAAGTGAAAGATCAGGAAGCCAAGGCCGACTTCTTTTCACTTGAATTGGAGGCTCGATTTGAAATTACGCCCGACAGGTTGAGGCCATAGACGGAGGTAGTTCTAGCAGCACCCGGACCAGATGTTGCTATTACACCGATCATCGGCAAACTTCGTTTGCAATGTCAGGGGTGTGGCACGAAGATTTCTACGTAATTTCCTTGGGAGGTTGTAACATCCTACTTGAAATCCCCTTAGTACCACAAGAACAACGCCGTGATTGACTACCGGGCCAAGAAAGCGACTTTGACAAATGAAGGGCACAAAGATTGTACTTGATGAACTTCAGTTTCTTTACTCGATTTTCTGAGGAGAACTGAATGATGATTAAAGGTCGAATATGTTTTAACCTGAATGAAGAACGCCACGATTTTTCTCCACATTCATGCCGATTGCTTTTCAGAGGGCCTGCCAGGCGAGTTGCAACCAGCTCGTCGAGAGGATCATACCATTGATCTGATACCTAGAACCACACCACCGAACCGGCCACCTTACCGTGTGAGCCGAGCCCAGAGATACACTTTGTGGGACACATTGTCTCAGCAACAGGAGTGCAAATGGACCCGGCCAAGATAGAGACTATCCGTGATTGGCCCGATTTGAAGAATGTCCAGGAAGTTCGAAGCTTCTTTGGCTTATGTTCTTACTATCGACGGTTCATCAAAAAGTTTGCAGAGGTTGCTTACCCCTTTGCCTATGTTGACACAGAAAGGAGTCCCTTTCTCGTGGGGACTCACAAAGGTGACTGCCTTTCAAAAATTGAAAAAGAATTTGACTATAGGACCAGTTTTGACTTTGCCGGATTTGCAGAAGTCGTTTAAAGTATATTGTTGTAAGGTGCAACGGAAGTGAATGTTGAACTTTGCTCAAGATGAGTGCTCCGAACTATGCTCAAGGGTTCCTTTTACTTACGGAAGGGAGAGCCTTCCGTTCCTTTAGTGAGAGAGTGCAATGGACACAAACAAAGTCGTGAACACTGTGAATGAAGGTGCATGAGACTGAGAGATAGAGAGAGAAGAATACAACACCAGAGAAGTTGTCAAACCATCCTCCGAAGGCCCCACTCTCTATGGCGAGAGCGGTCTACTATTGATTGCATAAATCTCTACAATGCTTAGACTTGCCGACGATGTCGACAACGATGAGGAGGACGACAAGACGCGCTGAAATCTGAAAATGCTAAGGGCTAAAAATTTGCAAATCTTTATCTGCTGAATTATGACTCTGACTCTAAAGAGTGGGTACCATCAGATCCGCATTAGATCAGAGGATGTGCACAAGACTGCTTTTAGAACGACGTTTGGCCTTTACGAATTTTTAGTGATGCCCTTTGGTCTCACAAATGCTCCTGCTACGTTCAATAGGATGATGGACAGAATTTTCCGTCCACACCAACAATTTGTTGGTACATTCTTTGATGACATGATAGTCTACTCAAAGAATGAAGAGGAGCATAGGCATCACTTGGCCATTGTGTTCAAAGAGCTACGCAGTCATAGGTTGCTCATCAATGCAAAGAAAAGTGAGTTTTTTCTGGAAGAGATTCACTTTCTGGGACACATTGTCTCAAAGGATGGTGTCAGAATGGATCCTGCAAAAGTTGAAGCGATCAAGTCATGGCCAAATTTGAAGACGGTGCATGATGTCCGAAGCTTTTTGGGACTATGCTCCTATTACAGAAGGTTTATCCGAAATTTCGCTGAGATTGCTTCACCTTTACATGCTCTTTAAAAGAAGGCAGTCACCTTTAGATGGACACAAAAAGAGATTTCAGCTTTTAATCTCTTAAAGGAAAAGATGACTTCAGATCCAGTCATTGTGTTGCCAGATCTTAGGAAGTCATTTGTGGTCCAGTGTGATGCCTACGGTAGTAGCATTGGTGCAGTGCTAACGCAAGATGGCAGGGTAGTAGCCTATGAGAGCAAAATTTTGCAAGGGCCAGAGATGACCATGCAGGTCTATGAGAAAGAGTTACTGGCTGTGATTCATGCGCTCTTAAGTTGGAAACACTACCTGCTAGGTGTAGATTTCGTTGTCCAAACGGACCATCAGACCTTGCGATACTTCTTGACACAAACAAAGTTATCTGAGAAGCATATGCGATGGGCAAATATCTTGTCCATGTTCCATTTTCAGATTGTGCATGTGGAAGGCAAGAAGAACGTTGTGGCTGATGCCTTGTCAAGGAAGCCACAAATTTCAGCTGTGTCGATTCCTTATCATCATGAACTTGATGATATGAGAGAACAGTATGCAAATGATGAAGATTTTGCAAGGGTCTTCGAGCAACTAATGGATGGACAACGTCATGAACACTATCTTCTTAAAGACGGGTTCATGATGATGCATGGCAGATTGTGTGTCACAAAGCCATTGCGACGCAAAGTTATGGAAGAGAGTCATGTCCCACCGTATGCAGGGCAACGTGGTATCGATGCTACAGTTAAAGCGGTTGAGACATTCTTCTATTGGCCTACATTGAGAAGGGATGTGGATGCCTTTGTGCGAGAATGCCTAATATGCCAAAAGGTCAAGTTTGACAGGCAAAAGGCACCAGGGTTATTGCAACCACTACCTATTCCAGATAAACCATGGGAAAGTATTGCTATGGATTTTATCTTTGATCTTCCGAGAACGTAGACAGGAAACGATGGTATTTGGACCATTATTTGCAGATTCAGCAAACAGGCTCATTTTATTCCTGTCAGGAAGAAGATAAAGCCAGATCAGATGGCACGCTTGTTTATGAGCAATATTTTCAAGTATCATGGCATGCCACAGTCGATTGTTAGCGACCGTGATCCACGCATGACAAGTTTGTTCTGGAGAGGTTTGTTTGAGAATATGGGCACCACGCTCAAATTCTCTTCGTCATTTCATCCTCAAACAGATGGGCAGTCAGAAGAGGCAAATTCTACTGTCCTAGATCTGCTGAAGTGTTATGTGTCAGAGCATAAAGGAAAGTGGGAGCAGTATTTGCCATTGGTGGAGTATGCATACAATAATACAGTGCATTCATCAACTGGCAAGGCACCTTTTGAGATAGTTGAAGGTGGCAAGAAAGTTCCTCCCATACTGCATACAAAGGACAAGATATTTGAAGCAGATAAGTATGTTCAGGACATGGATGAAATGTACAAGAAGGTCAAAGTGGCCTTAGAAAAGACTCAGGCAAAGCAAAAGAAAGCAGCTGATCGTCACCGTCGTGGAGTGGTATATTCACTTGGTGATTGGGTGCTTTTACGCTTTGAAAAGGCAAGGTTAAAGAAGATGAAGGGCAAGGAAAGACTGTTTCCAAAGCTCAGCATGCGTTACTATGGACCTTTTCAAGTATGCGACATAATCAGTGATGTTGCATATAGGCTGAAATTGCCTCACAGTTGGAAGATTCACAATGCGTTTCATGTGAGTCTTCTCAGACCCTATGTGGGTGATGTGCCAGAAGATATGCCAGCTGAAGATCAGCCGGAAGTCGAGGAACTTGACGAGATCTTGGTCCCTGAACAGATTTTGGCACACAAAGAAAGGAAAGTGAAAGGCAAGGTTGCTAGGCGTTACTTGGTAAAGTTCAAAAACTATCCACCAATGGATGCTAAGTGGATGGAAGAAGGTGAACTTGCAGAGTCACCAACTGTGTTATCACTTTACCTTGAAGCCTTCGATTTGCAACCTACCTTGACCCCTTGAGTTTCAAAGCTACATGGATTGTCAGTGTGACAATGGCTTCTGAAACAAATGATGTACAAGGTATTTAAAGTGAGCTCAAATGAAATACCTGTTACATTTGCTCTTATGGAATGTCCAAAACTTTGGTTAGTGCTATAGAAGTGAGTATTTCTTGTCAGTTTGTCAAGGATACAGTGATTGCTTCTATTGAAGAGTACATGTGTAACTGCATTCTTAAACTGTCGGTTTGGGTATGCTCGAAAGTGTTACGGGATCCAACGTGTACTATAAGACAGTGGCAAAATGTGCAGCTACCATTTTGTCATTGGAAAGTTAGTGACTCAAAGCAATGGCAGAGTGCGAAGCTACCACTGTCATTGGGACAGGGTTCACACGCAGGCAATACATGAGTCGACGAGGTGTTGAATACACCAGGGTTGACAATGAGCATGTATGTGTCGTACATGTGTCGACAGGTGTTGAATACATCAGTGTTGACTAGGAGCATGAACGGCATAGATGCAAACGAGGACGTTTGAGATTTCAAGAGGGGGGTATGTCACCAACGTGTGACTACTATCTATCCTTTTTGTTGATTTCTTTCTTATTATCTATTTACTTTCACTTTTTGGAAACACCCCTCGGGAAATCTAACTGCCCTGAATTGCATAGCTAGTGTGGAATTGTCCAGAGGGAGTCCAGGCCTGAGGGCAAGAGAGCACTAAGGTTGGACAAGGACTATGGTTAGCCAAGTGGGGTCATTGACTAGCCAAAGTGGAATCCTTTGCTACAGAGGCTACATTTCAATTCTGGATGTGGCCGCAGTGTACAAAGAGGGTCGGATGACCTAGAAAGATACAATGGCAGCATCTCCTAAAATTTGGGGAACTGCAATGTTGGAACCTGAAAATGTGTTGGCGTCATTACCTCCGGAATGACAAGGGAAACATTTTCTTACTCTGCCGTGAAGTCAACTGGGCAACCGGTTGGGAGATTTTTAGGCGGCAACCCCGAAATGGGAAAATGCTTGTAAATGTGCCAAGTGGCACATTCTGGTGCACTTGCCTCATGCAACAAGAAGTGGCGCTGAATTTAGGAGGGGGAGAGCCTCATTTTCAGATTTTGTCACAGGTTAAGAGCTATGGAGTGCTTGCTTTCCCTCTTATGCACAGTGCGGTGCCAGGAGTGATGCCCTGCACGCTACGCACTGCCCTCTCTCTCCCCTTTGGCAGTATGTTATGCCCCTCTAGTGGGCTCTTCATTTGACCAATGTACAGTTGTGTGGGTTCATGCGCGATTGCCGAGGCAAGAGCCTCTTGCACAGGTACTGGATTAGCTAGCGGCTAATCCCCCCGCAGGTACAGGTGAATTCGGAGAGGTTTCACGCCAGAAATCTCGTCCGATTCAAAGGGCAAGTAGCCCTACAGGTGCGGGAGCTCGAGGACTTGCTACGGATGCGACCGGCACGTGAAACGGAGCCCGAAACAGTAAATTACAGCCTGCTGTGTATTTTTGCAGGTTTAGGGCTTTGGCCCTAAACGGACCCTAATACCCCCAGGAGGTTCGGGGACGCAAGGGGACCGCTGTACAGGCGATCTGGCGCATTTTCAGGGCTGAAAACAGAGAATTCAGCGTGCTGCAGATTCTCGCCAGGTTTTGCAAAGTGCCCGTATGTGTCGGGAAAGTCAGCCAATGCGTGGGAATACTGACTGTGAAGGGTTCTAGTACAGTTATGCTGCTGAAATCAAGCCAGAACAGTCAAAATTCAGCCAAGGTTGGACGGGGCAGCTTGGAAAGAACCACAGCGTATATTCCCTCTTTTAAACAATAAAGAAATACCGAAAGGGGCGCCTAAGTTAGGGGCCAATCTAGTGTCGGTCTTCTCATACAGGTGCATTCTAGCATCTGTATCCCATTCCCCTCTCTTGTGTCACTATAGCGCAGGTAAAATAGACGACTAATAATGGGTGAAAGCTAAATCAAGGTTTGAAGTAAAGTCTACCGCCCTTTTTGGATTGAACAGGCCGGTTTCAGGTTCTTTCTGAGGGGGTTCTTCCTGAGGGAGGTCTTTGGACCTCGACTCGAGAGCCAAGATCGGTTCTTCGTGATTGATTAAATCTGCAATGAGGTTAGCTTCAATAGAAAAAGTATCAACTAACACATCATCCTTGTGAACAATCACATCATCTTCATGCAAATGCTTGTGAGAAATCACATCTTGATCATCATACTTAAACTTCTCATTCAAATCACCATGCTTACCATCATCATGCAATTCATCAAGCTCGTGAATAATCACATCTTGCTCATGCAAATCATCATGCTCATCATCATGCAAATCTTGTGTGTCATGCTTTGGAGAAGAAGAGACTGAGAGTCTCCTTTTCCCGAATCTCTTGCATCTGTGCCTGAACTTGAGAAAAGAGTTGCAACATCTCTTGCATTCTTGCTTTGTTCTCGCGATCAAATCTTGCTTGTCTTTCTTTGTTCTCGCGATCAAATTTTGCTTCTCTTCTTCACGCTCACGCGCTATGGCTACCATTCTGTTTTCGTATTTACGCTCTATGGCTGCCATTGATTCGTCACTTTCTAACTTCCTATCCATCATCATCTTATCGAAAGCTGCCATAGGAACTGGTGCAATCTTTGGCGTAGATGGGGAAGGGTCAGAAAAACCTCCTGGTGAGGAAAACTTTTCTTCGCCACTCCCATGCTCACCACCTCCATGCAACGTATCCATTCCGCCTCGGGTGATGACCATCCACTGAAGTCTTGGGTTCTTAAGTTCACAAGGAACTTAGGTTCTTGCGGGTCTTGGGTTCTTGGGTTCTTGAGGGTCTTGAGGTTCTTGAGTTCATTAGGTTCTTCTTTCGCTTGCAATTTGTGTTAGAGAAGGATTTTCTCTTCACAGAGTTCTGCTCTTTTCCGTGGGTGCACCCCTTGGCAGCCTTGTGCTCACACCAAGGTTGCTTTTTCCCACCTCACGTCGATTGGCCGGCCGCTAAGTGCACGGTCCGCTCTCAATGAGTGAAAAGAGGCACAAGGGGAGGCTGGACAAGCCCTTCTTTCTTGGGTTTCCTGTCACTCTTCAAAAACACGACTAGGAATCGACACGCCCAGTGAACTTGGGTTCGTGCGACCTCAACAAGCAAAAAAAAATTATGTGGTTCTTGTGGTTCTTTCCTTGAGTGATACAGAACACTGCCAAAGCTTTGATACCAATGTAAGGTGCAGCGGAAGTGAATGTTGAACTCTGCTCAAGATGAGTTCCAAACTATGCTCAAGGGTTCCTTTTACTTACGGAAGGGAGAGCCTTCCGTTCCTTTAGTGAGAGAGTGCAATGGACACAAACAAAGTGGTGAACACTGTGAATGAAGGTGCATGCGACTGCGTGTCACATGACACATCCCAACCCTATGTGTCCGTGGACAAGCTACACCATAGCAGGGTTTCCGTCAAGTCTAGTCAAGTTAGATTAGAAGTGATCTGGCACTTTTGTGAGCCTATTCGTAGACCGTGCATGCCCAGTCACTCAGTGTAGATGCATATCCTCTGGTTGCACACTGCTAAGCATAAGCATTTCCATTAGATTCCATCAGAGTCAGTTTGGGGATTTTTCACATGACTTTATCCCATTTTTCCCTATTTTTGACATTTTTCACTTATTTATTAAGTGACTTTTGTTGGGTACTCAGTAGGGCAAATTGGGTAAGTTAATATATAAGCAAACCCAAGTTAGCACAAATTGGCAGATGAGCAAAGACACAGCAGGCTTCCCCAAGCAACAGGTGTCCCACCCTCTCTCAGCAAGACCCTCTCCATCCCCTTGGCGAGGCCACTCCCACCAAAGCCAGCGTTTTCACCATAGCCGGTCCCTCCCTTCCTGGGCGTTTTCCAGAGTCTGCTATCACCATCCCAAGTCCTTCTTGCCTTGGCGTTTTACCCCCATCTGGCAGCAGCCCCATCAAGAACTACTAACGCTAGCATTTGTTGGCAGATCTGCAGCGATTTCAGCATGTACTAACGCGAGGAAACACCTCATTAGGATCAGCGTTTTTCATCATCAATTGCAGCAGAACAACCGTAGCCGGTCAGGGTTTATTAGCACTTGAAAAACTGCCATTTTCAGCAAAGAAACCTCTGCTGTCACAGCGTTTTTCAGCCAAGCATTCATCTCCAAAAACGCAGCAAAAAGAGCAGAAAGTCCAGCGTTTTTCATCACCAAGTCAGCCCCGACAAGGGCAGTGAAATTCAGCCACAAGTCAGCCCCGAAACAGTCCATTTTCAGCCCCAAAAACAGTCCCCGATTCCCGTCGAAGAAGATCACAGATTCAGCCATCGTCGTCGTCGTCATCGTCGTCACCATCGGCACAGTCCCATTGCATCGGTCCATTGCATACGCATTGACACCTTGTGCAATCAAAGTAGACCACTCTCGCCGACGAGAGTGGGGCCTTCGGAGGAGGGTTTTACAACCTCTCGGTGTCGTATCTCTTCCCTCTCCTTCTCTCAGTCTCATTCACTTGCACGCACAATATCCACTCACTTTGTTCGTGACCACCGTACTCTACAAGACGGAAAGCTCTCTCTTTCCCTAAGAACTAAAAGGAACCTTGAGCAATAAAGATCACTAATCTTGAGAAAATACAACATTCATTCCGCTGCACCTTACATCGGTATCAGAGCTTTGGAAGTGTTCTGCATTACTCAAGGAAAGAACCACAAGAATTTTTTTTGCTTGTTGCGGTCGCACGAACCCAAGTTTACTTGGGCGTGGCGATTCCTAATCGTGTTTTGTTGAAGAGTGACAAGAATCCCAAGAAAGAAGGGCTTGTCCAGCCTCCCCTTGTGTCGTTTTTCACTCATTGAGAGCGGACCGTGCACTTAGCGGCCGGCCAATCGACGTGAGGTGGGAAAAAGCAACCTTGGTGTGAGCGCAAGGCCGCCAAGGGGTGCGCCCGCAGAAAAGGGTAGAACTCGGGTGAAGAGAAGATCCTTCTCCAACGCGATTTGCAAGCGAAAGAAACCCTCAAGAACCTCAAGATCCTCAAGAACCCAAGTACTCAAGAACCTCAAGAACCTCAAGACCCAAGTTCCTCGTGAACTTAAGAACCAAAGATCCTAGTGCATGGTCGTCACCCGAAGCGGCATGGATGCTTCGCATTCAGGTGATGAACATGAGAGAGGCGACGAAGGATTCTCCCCACCGGGAGATTTTTCCAACCCTCCCTCTTCGCCATCTACGCCACGAGTTGTCCTCACTCCTATGGAGATGATGATCAAATCGATGTTGGACATGATGGCACAACAACAAGAAACGAATCGAGTTGCATTGGCACAACTCGCAAGCAAAGCAGAAGAACAAGCAGCAAAGGACCGTGCACAAGAAGCCAAGGAACGCGAGCGCGATGAAAGAAACGCCACACTTGCTGCAAAACAAGAAGAAAATCGACTCGCTCAGGAACGTGAGCGCCTTGCTCAGGAACAAGAGCGCATTGCTCTTGCCGCAAAGCAAGAAGAACATCGGCTTGCTCTCGAACACGAGCGCGCTGAACGAAAAGAACGCAAAGCAAAAAGGGACGCCGAGCGAGAAGCTCAAAGGGAGATTCGTAATCAAGAATTTATTTCCCAAGTCCTAGCCTCGAAGACCGAACCACCCAAAGATCGTGGGAGTTCGTCAAGTGGCGCAAGCCACGATGCGGATTCACACAATCCAGTCACAGAGAAGTTGACTTTCAGTAAGTATGACAGTAAGATGGATGCTACTCTTATTCATTCTTGGTTGCATCAATTTAATGCTTATTTTGCGACAACTAAGAAAACAGGCAATAGCAAAGTTTTGACGGCAGCTATGTACCTTGCCGGTAATGCCATAAATTGGTATCAGGCTTGGCAAGAGGCACAGCTAGCCGCGCACCTAGAGGCAGCCGACAATCTCACGCCCCTCTCTTTTAGTTGGGCTGATTTCCAAGACAAGCTCAATGCACGGTTTATGCCACCTCAGTACCTTGCACGACTGAAAGACGATTCGCGAGCTCTCAAGCAAAACGGTATGCCGGTTATGTCTTTCTCTAATCGGGTTTTGCAGCTCGGCACTCAATTATGCAATCGCAAAAAGGCATTTCTTTACAGATTGGACGAGTATATCAAGTATGATGTGGAGGTACTCGATCCACCCGATCTCAACAAAGCGGTAGCAATTGCTCTCGCCCACGAGATGAAGCACAACAAAGGAAAGCCTAAAGAAAACAAGACTTCTCAAGGAACCCCGCAGAATTCTCAGAACACACAGAATGGTAAGAACGGTAAGAATGGTCAGAATGGTAATTCTTCTAGCCCTTCTTCCTCTAATTCCTCGGAAAAGAACTCTAACAATGAATCTAAGGGTAAAGCTAAAGCACCTACAAAACCTAAGCTAACCCCTGATGAAAAAGCTTCTCAAGAAATTATAGGAGGATACATCACGGTTGAAGAACAAGTGATTTATGCTAAAGAAGGTAGATGTTTTCAATGTCATGTCAAGGGTCACATTAAGAAGGCCTGTCCTAAGACAGTCCCACCTAAAGAACCAAAGGCACCCACAACTACCACAAACTCTGTCACAACACAACCTGCATCTTCTCATGACTCTAACACACACATTGATGAATCTCTCATGAAGTGTTATGGTCATGTAAAAGGACAGCGTTTTATCATATTGTTTGATCCAAGCAATATGCATAGTCCCCCTCTTGTTGAGAGAGCCCGCCTAGAGGTTAGTCAAAAATCTCCTATCAAGGTTTTTGGCTTCCCTCCTGGTATGGACTCTCTCATCACGAAGGAGTGCCTTGATGTGATGTTTACCGTTCAGCAAGCTTCTTTTCATAGGAAATTTCTTGTGTCTCCTCTCTCAGGATGTGATATGATTTTAGGCATGAAGTGGTTTCATGAACTGAACCCTCTCGTTGATTGGGAGGCTCTCACTCTCACTTTGCATGCCAAAACAGATTTCCCCCTCATCATTCGTGCTGAGGAGGGCTTGCATTCTTTGCCTCATCTCGCATGTGCAGGTAAAGCGTGAATTACGACAAGGAGCACAAGCGGCATTCATCTACGCTACCCCAGTTTCCCAGAGCATTCAGGCTCTAGGTAATTATTCGGAGTTGTTTACAAAATTTAAACATCTCTTTTTGCAGGATGATCTTCCACCTCGTCTCCCACCGAAGCGACCGGAGGACCATCGCATCGAGCTTATGGAGGGAGCGCAGCCTGTCAGTAAGGCTCCCTACCGTTTGAACAAGTCACAGGAGGAAGAGTTAGAGCGACAACTCACGGAGTTGGTGGCTAGAGGATTCATACGTCCTAGTGTAAGTCCTTTTGCTGCCCCTATTTTGTTCGTTCGCAAGAAGGATGGTTCGTGTCACGAGGACGTGGCAACTGTTAACTATGTCACGAGGACGTGGCAACTGCTAACTTTAGTTGTTGGTTTCTTTCCAAGGGGTTTTGTTTTATTTTTGAGACCCTCTTCTTGAAGTAGCAAACGGTCGGACATTGCATGGCCAATGTGAATGGTAGTTTCACCCGCAGATGGGTAGTGGTCGACACTGGAATTCGTATGATAAGAGGATGTCTAGGCTCAGAGCAAGATCATATAGGTTCCCCGTCGCACTTAGCAAGTTGGTGGATACTAGGAAGTGAACTCAATTAAGGCGTAAAGTCAAGGTGGGACTACCAACAAAAAGTATCCGACAGTTGGGCCACATTGCACTTTTGGATGCGGTCCCAATGAGGATAGATGGTCAGAAGACCAGTGGGAGCCCAACGGAAGCATCTCCTAAAATTTAGGGAACTGCTATTTTGGGCCGTGAAATGTGTTCGCGTCATTACCTCCGGTATGACTAGGGGAACATTTTACAACTCTGCCGCGAAGTCAACTCGGCAACCGGTCAGGATATATTTAAGCGGCGAACCCGAAACGGGCAAATGCTTGTAAATGCGCCAATGTCGATTTTTCATGAACTTTCCCCTTGCAGAAAAATGGGCGCTGATTTTTAAGCTGGGAGAGGCCTCATTTCAGCTTTTGTCACAGGTTAAGAGCTATGGAGTGCTTCCTTTCCCTCTCATGTACAGTGTGGTGCTAGGAGTGATGCCCTGCACACTACACACTGCTCTCTCTCCCCCCTACGTGCAGTTATGTGATGCCCCACAAGAGGGCTCCTCATTTAGTTTTGTGGGTTCATGCTTTTGTGCTGAGGCAAGAGCCTCCTTGAGCAGGAACACGGGTAGCTAGCTGCTACTCCAAAGCAAGCACTGGTGAGGGTCATAACCTCACCATACAGGTGCAAAATCAGCACTGTGTATGCGCTGTAAATTTACTGTTTTTCAGCCATACGGACACCAAAACCTTTGGGAATCGTGCCCCACTAGCAGTGGACAGTTAGGGGACTGTTTGGGGCTGAAAACAGGGCAAAAACCAGTAAATACAGCGTGCTGAATTTACTGTTTTTGGGCAGGAATCAGAGGGTATACGCCAGTAGAAGCGAGTTCCAGCAGGGGAATTAGTTTCGCGCAAGTTTAGGGGTTGTTATGCTGCCGAAATTTGGCCAAAATAGGCGGTATCTAGTGGGATACAGTCAAAGGGTTCCCAGGACTCTTCTTTGTACTTTACCCTCCTAAAGAATAAAGAAATACCGAAAGGGGCGCCAATTTTGGGGCCTACAGGTCGTCGGCGTCTGCTCAGAGCATTCTAGCTTCCGAGCCGTGTGTGTGATTAAGTGTTAATTCCCTTTACAGGTCTCCTTTGCAAAGTGCTCTGTGTGTGTGTCTAAAGTAAAGAATTTCGGGTGAAAGCCAACGCCTACCGCCCTATGGGCCGGCTTCAGTTCGTCTCGTTTGTGTGTTGATTACAGGGCATTAAACAAGATGACGGTCAAGAACAAGTTTCCGATGCCTCGCATTGAGTATATCCTGGATAGGCTCAATGGGGCAAAGGTTTTCAGCAAGTTCGATCTCAAAAGTGGATACCATCAGGTACAAGTATTCAAAGGCGACATTTTCAAGACCGCCTTTCGCACCGAGTGAGGGCAATGGAAGTATATTGTTATGCCTTTTGGATTGACAGGAGCCGTGGGTACATTCAATCGTCTCATGGTAGGTCGTTTCGGCGACATGGTAGGTATATGTGTGTTCATCTTTTTAGATGATATTCTCATTTTTTCTGCATCGTAGGAACAACATGAAAGAGATGTTGAAAGGGTACTAACTCATTTGGATGAGTGTCAGTTGTATATTGCAACTAAGAAGTCGGAATTTTTTCTTATTGAAGTCACTTATTTGGGTTATATCATTTCTGCAGAAGGCGTCAAGCTAGATCCCGCGAAGGTGAAACAGGTTCGTAATTGGGATCTGCCCAAAATTGCATATGTGCGTTCTTTTCTTGGTTTATGTCAAGCATATAGTTCGCACATAGAGAATTTTGCACGCATTGCTGCACCTATGATTGATGTTTTGAAAGGGCTAAAGACTCGCCGTCAGCGCGTAGACTTGCTCGAGGCAGCCATTGAGGCTTTCGCAGCTCTCAAGGTTGCGGTGACAGAAGCACCATGTCTTATCCTAGCCTCTTGGGATGATCCCTTTGAGGTATGGATGGATGCGAGCAATGTCGCCATAGGCGCTGTGCTCCAGCAACATGGTCGCCCAGTAGCTTTCCTTAGCCGGAAGCTCAATAGTGCGGAAAAGAATTATTCAGTTTATAATAAAGAACTTTTGCCTGTCATTCACTCTCTTAAGCATTGGAAGCATTTTTTGTATGGTAGAGAGTTTACAGTGCACACAGATCATCAAGCCCTCAAGTGGCTACAGTCTATGCCTAGTGCACATTGGAGTGATCGCCAAGCGCGGTGGTCACAATTTTTTGAGCAATTTGGCGGTTTGATTGAGTATGTGCCTGGAAAAGCTAACCCTGTTGCAAATGCGTTGAGTCGCAAAGGACAGATTTTAGCTCTCGAGTCAAGAACCACATTTTCTATACACAGTGAGTCTTTTGACAGCATGAAGAACCATCAGCGTTTTTCATCATCAGTTGCAGCAGAACAACCGTAGCCGGTCAGGGTTTATTAGCACTTGAAAAACTGCAATTTTCAGCAAAGAAACCTCTGCTGTCACAGCGTTTTTCAGCCAAGCATTCATCTCCAAAAACGCAGCAAAAAGAGCAGAAAGTCCAGCGTTTCATCACCAAGTCAGCCCCGACAAGGGCAGTGAAATTCAGCCACAAGTCAGCCCCGAAACAGTCCATTTTCAGCCCAAAAACAGTCCCTGGTTCCCGTCAAAGAAGATCACAAGATTCAGCCATTGTCGTCGTCATCATCGTCGTCGCCATCGGCACAGTCCCATTGCATCAGTCCATTGCATACGCATTGTACACCTTGTGCAATCAAAGTAGACCACTCTCGCCGACGAGAGTGGGGCCTTCGGAGGAGGGTTTTACAACCTCTCGGTGTCGTATCTCTTCTCTCTCCTTCTCTCAGTCTCATTCACTTGCACGCACAATATCCACTCACTTTATTCGTGACCACCGCACTCTACAAGACGGAAAGCTCTCTCTTTCCCTAAGAACTAAAAGGAACCTTGAGCAATAATCTTGAGAAAATACAACATTCATTCCGCTGCACCTTACACTGAGAGATAGAGAGAGAAGAATACGACACCAGAGTTGTTGTCAAACCCTCCTCCGAAGGCCCCACTCTCAATGGCAAGAGCGGCCTACTATTGATTGCACAAATCTCTACAATGCTTGGACTTGCCGACGATGTCGACGACGACGAGACGGGCTGAAATCTGAAACTGGTTCCTCCTGCCTCTTTTGGCAGAAAGTGCTAGCGCTAGGTTTCTATATATACAAACTTAGTAAATTTGCCCTACCTAGTTCCCAACAAAAGTCACTTAAAAATAATAAGTGAAAAATGTCAAAAATAGAAAAAGTAGGTCTATTCACTGTAAAAATGCTCCTGATGGGTTAATCTGATGATCATGCTATGTGCAACCAAAGGATATGCATCTAACATAAGTGTCTGGACATGCACGGTCTGCGAACAGACTCACAGAAGTGCCAGATCACTTCCTATTCTAGACTGACTTGACTGAACTGAATCCTGGTCATGCTGTAGCTTGTCCACAGACACACAGGGTTGGATGTGTTCGTGAAATTGTGATACTTGTGGTCGTAGTCTGGATGCGGTCTTAATGCAAGAAGGCCATGCCTTTGTTTTCAAGGCCGGAATTGACAGTACAGTTATGTGAGTAAAAGCTTTTGGCGGTTATCCATGCTCTTACTCAGTGGCCGATTTTACGGTTTTCACAGATGGTTGATGTTTACGCTACTTCTTGTCACAGAAGCAGCTATCAGAAAAGCAGAATCCAGATGCGGTGGGCAAACATCTAGTCACACTTTTACTTCCGAATTGTCCATGTGCAAGGACAAAAGAAACTGGTGGCAAATACTTTGTCACGGAAGCCGTTGGTTCTAGCTATTTCCGCGATACATCATAGAAGCTTCAAGGATATGGTCCGTCAGTACGCCACAGATACAGATTTTTAGAGATGTATTCAGTTGAATACAGAATGGGGAGTTAGTAGCGGAATATTCCATTCGGGATGGCTACTTGATGAAGAAAACGATGTTGTGCGTTACACAACCATTGAAGGAAAAGGTTCTAACCGAATGCCACTATCCACCTTTTACGGGTCACCGCGGCAGTGTTACCACCTTGAAAGGTGTGGAGAGATACTTTTGTTTGGCCAAGACTCAAGAAGGACATGGACGATTTTGTACGCAATTGCTTGGTATGCCAAAAGGTCGAGTTTTGACAGGCATAAAGCACAGGGATTGTTACAGCCTTTATCCATACCCACCCGCCCCTAGAAAAGTATTGCAATGGATTTCATTTTTTATCTCCCAAAAACACAGGGTGGGCACTATTGTTTATTGCCTAGATATTCAGATTACATGGCATGCCTGAGACGATCGTCTCTGACGATGTATTGAAATTGAAGGAGAACGATTGAGTGCTCTTACATTTTGAGAAGGCACGCCTAAGAAAGAAAAAGGGAAAGGAGCGGCTTTCTCGAAAGCTTAGAATGAGATACTATGGACCTTTCTAGATTTCCGAAAAGATAAATGATGTCTCCTTTTGATTGAAGTTGCCTGACACTAGGAGACTTCACAATGTTTTCATGCGAGTCTCTTGAAGCCTTTTAAAAGGCGATGTGCCCGATGATGGGGAGCCAGATGAGGAACCCGAAGTGGAGGAAAACGAGCAGATGATGCTAGTTTCAGAACAGATATTGGCACAGAAAGATAGAAAGGTAAAGCGATAAGACGGTTCTTGGATGCGAAGTGAATGGAGGAGGACGACCTGGCAGATACTCCTCAGATTGTGAATCTTTACCTTGAAGCATTTGGTTTAGCATAGTCTATTCTAAATGGAACCCCGAACTCAGCTGGGGCGGAATTTGGTGCAGTGAGTATGCACAAGAGGGGAGTCGCTCCACTCCTTTGTCAACAAATTGCCCCGATTTTGATACTAAATTCACTGATGTCTCTTTTGAGTTTCAAGGATACTGAGAGCTAACACTATTCTGTTGTATGACTTTATGAATTGGAATTCCCGATACTGACTTGTTCTTGACTTGTTTAAGTGCAGGAACTGATAGACGAAATGACTGCAGCATTCCGGTCTCAAAGATCTCGATAGACGTGATTGCAATAAGGATTAGATAACCGGGCATCTATGAGGTCCCGAGTGGATCTAGATACGATTATTACATACGTTGCTGATTAATCATGGTCTAAGATCCGAATGAATTTTGAATGTGATTTGTCATGTGATTTGTCATGTGATGTCATGTGATGTCGTGTGATGTGATTGTCGATTGGTACATGTGCTAGATGTGTTGTTCCTAGTGCGTTGGTACTAATAGTCAATGTCTGCTAAGACAGTTTATGGCCTCTGTCTGTTTTGCAGGCGTAATCGAGGGCGATTACAATGCTTTCAAGAGGGGGGTATGTTACAAACCAGTGACGTGGCAGCCAACAGTACACACACTCTGGAAGTCCTGGAATTCCCGCATAAGGGCTGACGTGGCAGCAGTGTACGGACACCAAGTGCAGATGTGTCATGCTGTACGGAAATCCACGTTTTGCGACGCAAATCTCGGGAGCTGTACGGCTTGCTTTTCTACGCAAGGCTGCTTTTGGGAAAAATTGCTTTAACTGAGTTGCTTTATTTACCAAAAGGCTTGTGAGAGGATTTGCTTTATTTTTAAATACTTTAAGTGGAAGCTTTTGATTTTGAAGCTTTTGGGGCTCTTCTTTTAGCAACCCTTGTAACCTTTATAAGAAACCCAAGGGGGCTCCCTCTGCAAAGCATCTGGACGCAAAGTCTGAGAGAGCACCCGTGGGAGTTGTACTTTGCTCAAAGATTAATACAAAAAGAAATACCGAAAGGGGCGCTAGTCTTTGGGACCAACATCTCTAGGCATGGAACTCCGACGGGCCGTGTCGAATCAATCGTGAACTATGAACTATTTTGAAGTGAATCTATGTTGTGTCGCGTAGAATCTTGACTTGAAGTGTCCAAGTTTGTTACATTTCCAAAGCAGTAACAATTGGTATTGCAAAACCATTATTTACAGAAATCTGATTACAAAGCGACACAGATACATGAGGCATGGCCTGCTTAACAAAAACAAGAGAGTGATGTACATAGTCTATATAAAATGAGTCATGTTTATCATAAAACCATTGAATTCCTAAAATAACATATGCTCTATCCAGGCGCATGATGTGGAAATCCAGGTTCTCTTTGTAATCAGCTAGCTCGAGCGACAAATCTGGAACCATCTAATTCCATACAGCCGCATCCTTGCCACGAGCCATCTTCACGCGATACTCATGATCATTGTCCCGTGTCCGCAGGCCCGGGATCTGCACCAATTTTGCATCCACAAAATTGTGTGAGCTTCCATTATCAAGGAGTACGGTCATGTCGTGACCATTGATCTTCCCGAGGAAACGGAGAAGATCATGCTTATCAGAAGGTGTCAAGGTGAGCGCTTCTTTGAAAGTTGTCATATACTTATCAAAAGACAGAGCTTTCATCGAAAGGAACTGCAGTTTGGCGTAAGCTTTCAAAGGATCCATTTTGACGTAATCCTTCTTGAATTTCACACAAAAGTCAACCCACGTCGTAGGCTTCTTTGTCATGTCAAGCCACCAAGTAAGCGCCTTACTGCGCAGATAGAGAGGAATCGTCTGAATCCTCTGTTAGTCATGCTCCCCATGGAGATCAAAGTACGTGGTCCACTAGTGAAGCCAATTATTTACAGCAAGTTCCGTACATTCTTTTTCTTCGCCTGAGAAATTTATGGTTTTATACGGAATCGTGGCAGTTGGACCACCCTGTGAACGCCCAAAAGCAACAATCTATGTCCGCAATTGCTAGAGATGGGTTTCGCTCTCGGAAATACACGCAATCGTCGATTGAACCGTATTCTCCAGAGCGGTAAGCCGAAAATTAAGTCCTTGCATGGCCCCTTCGAGAGAGGCCAAGCGAATGTTCGTACGTTCACGTTTTCCAGAGTAGTAACACGTTGGTCGAAGCTCTCGAAAAGTAAGCACACGTCGTAGGCTTCTCTGTCATGTCACGCCACCAGGTAAGCGCCTTACTGTACAAATAGAGAGGAATCGTGTAACAAACTTGGACACTCCAAGTTAAGAATCAACCGCGACAGCACCAAATAACCACTTCAAAACAATTCACAGATCACAATAGATTTGCACTGGCCCGGCGGAGTTCCGTGCCTAGAGATATTGGCCCCAAAGACTGGCGCCCCTTTCGGTATTTCTTTTTGTATTAATCAATCATCAAAGTACAAGAGAGCGGTTAGGGTTTCACTCTCAGACTCTGCGTCCAGATGCCCTGAGAAGTGAGGCCCTCACCACTAATTTAAAGGTTACAAGGGATGCCCAAAAGCAGAGCCCCAAAAGCTTTTAAAATCAAAAGCATCAGTTCTCTCTCTCTTAATTTATTTATTTTTTTTAAAAAAAATTAATAATCCGCCTCCGCGATTTCCGGAATTTAGGGTTTTTGGCAAAAATTAGGGTTTGCAGGAATTTTAGGGTTTCTGACAGAAATTAGGGTTTTTGCTGTCCGCCACGTCATCACTTTGTGACATACCCCCCTCTTGAAAGCATTGTAATCGACCGCGATTACGCCTGCAAAACCGACAAAAGCCATAAACCGTCTTAGCAGACACTGACTGTTAGTACCTACGTACTAGGAACACACATCTAGCACATGTACAAAATCGACAGTCACATCACATGACATCACAGGACATCACCAGACATCACAGGACATCACATGACATTCAACATTCATTCGGATCTTAGACCATGATTTATCGGCAATGTAGCTAGCAATCACATCTAGGTCCAATCGGGACCTCATCGATGTCCGATTGACTAACCCCTATTGCAACCATGTCTATTCGAGATCAATCAGACCAAAATGCTGCAGTCATTTCGGCTATCAGTTCCTGCACTCACAAGAAGTCAAGAACAAATCAGTATCATAATCAGGAATTCCATTTCATAAAGTCATCCAGCAGAATACTGTCAGCTCTCAGTATCCCTGAAGCTCAAAGAGACATCAGTGACTTTAGTATCAAAATCGAGGCATCTGTTGACAAAGGAGTGGAGTAACTCCCCTCTTGTGCATCCCACTGCACCAGATCTTCGGCCAAGCTGAATTCTGGGTTCCATTTGGAGTAGACTATGCTAAACCAAAAGCATCGAGGTAAAGTTTCACAATCTGAGGAGTATCTGCTAGGTCCTCCTCCTCCATCCACTTCGCATCAAGTGCAGGATAATTCTTGAACTTAACCAAGAACCGCCTTCGAACTTTACCCTTATTCTTCGTATCCTTATGTGCCAAAATCTGTTCAGGAACAAGGATCTCCTCGTTTTCTTCCACTTCGGGTTGCTCATCAGGCTCCCCATCATCAGGCACATCACCTTTAAAAGGTTTCAAGAGATTCACATGAAATGCATTGTGAATCCTCCAAGTATCTGGCAGTTTCAATCGGAAGGAGACTTCATTTATCTTTTTAGTAATCTGGAAAGGGCCGTAGTATCGCATACTAAGCTTTGGAAAAAGCCTCTCCTTTCCCTTGTTCTTTCGTAGGCGTGCCTTCTCAAAACGTAAGAGCACCCAATCATCCTCCTTCAATTTCATGTCGCGACGACGGCGATCCGCTACCTTTTTCTGTCGTTCTTGAGACTTCTGCAAAGTCTCGCGAACCTTGGCAAAAGCAGTATCCAGATCTCGCGTATATTTATCCGCTTCAAAGATCTTATCTTTCGTGCTCAGGAAGGGTGGAACCTTCGCAGCACCTTCAACAATCTCAAATGGCGCCTTACCCGTCGACGAGTGTATCGTGTTACTGGAGGCAAATTCCACCAGAGGTAAATATCTTTCCCATTGAGTCTTCTGATCTGAGATATAAGACTTCAATAAATCTAGAACCACTGAATTGGCAATCTCGGATTGCCCATCAGTCTGCGGGTGGAACGATGACGAGAACTGTAACCGCGTGCCAATGTTCTCCCAAATTGCCTTCCAAAACAAACTCGTAAATCTGGGGTCTCTGTCGGAGACAATTGTCTCAGGCATGCCATGTAATCTGAAAATCTGGGCCACAAACAGTCTCGCTAAGTGATCCGGCTTGACTGTTTTCTTCACTGGAATGAAATGAGCCTGTTTGCTAAATCTGTCAATAACAGTCCAGATACCATCGTGACCACTCTGTGTTCTCGGGAGATCAAAAATGAAATCCATCGCTATACTTTCCCAGGGGCGGGTGGGTATGGGTAAAGGCTGTAACAATCCCTGTGCTTTATGCCTATTAAACTTAACCTTCTGGCATACCAAGCAACTGCGCACAAACTCTTCCACATCTTTCTTGAGTCTCGACCAAAAGAAATATCTCTCTACCCCTTTCATGGTGGTAGCAATGCCGCGGTGACCCGTAAAAGGTGGACAATGGCATTCAGTCATAACCTTTTCCCTCAACGGCTGTGTAACGCACAACATAGTCTTTTTCATCAAGTAGCCTTCCCGAAGGGAGTATCCAGCTACTGTCTCCCCATCCCGTATCCGTGTGAAAATATCTGCAAAATCTGTATCTGTGGCACACTGATCGACCATATCCTCGAAGCTTCTATGATGTATCGCGGAAATAGCCAGAACCAACGGTTTCCGAGACAAAGCATCTGCCACCACATTCTTCTGTCCCTGCACATGGACAATCTGGAAGTGGAACTGTGACAAGATGTTCGCCCATCGCATCTGTTTTTCCGAAAGCTGCTTCTGTGACAAGAAGTAGCGCAAACTCTGATGGTCTGTAAAGACAGTAAAATCCGCTTCGAGTAGGTAATGCCGCCACTGAGTAAGAGCGTGGATAACCGCCAAAAGCTCTTTCCCATAGATCTGTGCTGTCATCTCCGGCCTAGAGAACAAACGGCTCTCGTAAGCTATGACATGGCCTTCTTGCATCAAGACCGCACCCAGACTACGACCACAAGCATCACAAAATACTTCAAATGACTTCTGCAAGTCCGACAAAGTCAAATCTGGTCCTGTAGTCAATTTCTCTTTCAATGTCCGAAAGGCAGTCACCTCTGTGGGTCCCCACGAAAAAGGTACTCCTTTCTGTGTCAAGGTATGCAAAGGGGAAGCAACCTCTGCAAACTTTCGTATGAACCGCCTGTAGTACGAACACAGTCCCAAGAAGCTTCTAACTTCATGGACATTCCTCAAATCGGGCCAATCACGGATAGTCTCTATCTTGGCCGGGTTCATTTGCACTCCTGCTGTTGACACAATGTGTCCCAAAAAATGTATCTCTGGTAGGAAAAATTCACTTTTCTTAGCATTAATCACTAATGTGTGATCTCGTAATGCCTGAAAGACTTGAAGCAGATGATCTCTGTGTTCTGCCTCATTCTTGGAGAAAAGAATGATGTCGTCAAAGAAAGTGCCAACAAATAGCCTGTACTCTCGAAAAATCCTATCCATCATCCGGTTAAATGTCGCAGGAGCATTGGTTAAGCCAAAAGGCATCACCAAAAACTCAAATAACCCAAAAGTCGTCCGAAAAGCTGTCTTGTAGACATCTCCTGGCGCTATCCTGATCTGATGATATCCACTCTTCAAGTCAATTCTGCTAAAGCACGAGGATCCCTGTAACCTGTCGAGTATATCATCGATCCTAGGAATTGGAAATCTGTTCTTGATGGTGATTTCGTTGAGAGTGCTATAATCGATGCACATTCTCCAAGATCCGTCTTTCTTCAAAACCAACAACACTGGAGAGCAATACGGTGAAGTACTAGGCTGGACAAGACTCTTTTCCAAGAGGTCTTTCACTGAGTTCATAATCTTTTCATTCTGTACTCGGCTCACACGATAAGGTGGCCGATTCGGTGGCGTGCTTCCAGATATCAGATCAATGGTATGATCTTCAGGCCCTCTCAAAAGCAATCGGCATGAGCGTGGAGAAAAAAAAAATCTTGGCGTTCTTTTCTTCAGGTCAAAACATATTCAATCTTTATCCATCGTTCAGTTCTCCCAAAAGAATGAGTAAGAAAACTGAAGTTCATCAAGTACAATCTCTAAGCCCTTCATTTATCAAAGTCGCTTTCTCGGCCCGGTAGTCAACCACGGCGTAGTTCTTGTGGTACCAAGGGATCCCAAGTAGAACGTCACTCGAGTGCCTTGAACACCCCTGTCATTGCAAACAAAGTTTGCCAATGCTCGGTGTAATGGCAACATCCCATCCGGGTGCCAGTCGAACTACCTCCGCCTGTGGCGTCAGTCTGTCGGGCGTAGTTCCAAATCGAGCCGCCAATTCCAAGTGAAAAGAAGTTGGCCTTGGCTCCTTCAAAAGAGCTTCCTGATCCTTCGCTTTGCCCCGAAAGCGGCAAAGTTTGTACTTTCATTCATTAGATTCGGTGCAGGTCCCACGCCATGTGGTACCAGTTCTGCTTTTCTATCTGCCTTTTCTGCCACATTCCTCAGCTGCTCTCGAACTCTCAGACCTGTCGTCGTCTTTATCATTCCGTTCTTTCTGCGCCTTATCAGGGCACTTCGCGGAAATATGTCCATGTTCCCCGCATCCAAAGCACTTCCCCTCTCTGATGAAGCGAGCTCTCTCCTCAGGAGTAAGCTTGGGTCGTGCATCCTTTTTTTTTCTCTGGGTTGCTCTTTTTCATTCTACTTTCATTCCCAGAAGTCTGTTCGGCTCGTTGTGTCATGGCCTCATCTGTGCGGTAGGTCAGACTGCCAAAGTGAATGGCAAAGCCCCGCTTCGCATGACTCATCAACTCCTGAATAGAAGCCGACTTCTGTTCCAAGCAGTGATTTCGGATCTCTGTAGGTAGACCCAAGGTAAACCGCTCAATCTGTTCTCTGAACGAGATCTTCTTGAATGAAGAGGCGGGTAGAAAAGAGCTCCAGAATCTTTCACAATAAGAATTCACTGTATCGCTCTTGGTCATCCGGAGATGGTTCCAAGCAGCTCGTATATCTCGCTCAAACTCTTGAGTCAACCAAGAAGAAATAAAAAGCCTCTTGAATTTCAGCCATGTAACTGGCACAGTCTTGCTTAATAGAAGCGTGGACCACCAAGTACGAGCATTCCCCTTAAAGTAAGAGGCAGCTCTCCGAATCTTGGAGTGCTCTGAATAGCGTCCTCCCGCGAAAGCGATGTCAAACTGCTGTATAAAAGACAAAGCCTTCGAAGCATCGGAGTATCCCGAAAAAGTATCAAACTTAAGTGCTTGGCCACCTTCCTTAAACTCTCGAACTTTCTTGCTTTTATCTTCGAGAAAGTCATACTGGTTGGCTTTGTAAAAATTCCTCTTGTTCGCATAAAAGTTTCCGTTGTCAGAGTCTGAACTGTCCGTAGACGAGTCCTCTGTAGAAGTGTCACTCACTGGGCGAGATTTAGCCTTCTTTGCCTTTTGCTTGCCCTTTCCAAAGCGTTGCTTCTTGCTTCGCTTTTTACCTTGTCTGTCTTCTTCGCTTGAATCCGAGAAGCTAGAAGAACTGTCAGAAGAAGAAGAAGAACTGGGTAGGCCTGCAAACTTGACGCGCTTCTTCAGTTTCTTTGCTTTATCGAATGTCGACTGACGACCCAAATATCCCGGGAAGTCAGTGCCTTTCTTCTGCTTTTTGCCGTGCTTTTTGGCTTTCGTTTGCGCGTCAAAAAGCTGAGCAATCCGTGCATCAACCACGTTCTCCAGTTCCTTCTCCGTATATTTCTTGGAGGCAGAAGGTTTCTTGAGAGCGGGTTTCGGGAGTGGTGTTGTGGTTCTCTGCCACTCTGTCTGTACCTCTTCCAAAGAGGTCTGATTCATATATTTTGCCATCTTCGGGTCCTTGGCAAAATTGAGCATCATCTTTGTTGCATCACCAATCAATTGACGACGCTCCATCTCTCTTTGCTCCGCCTGAGTAGGCCGAGGCGGGCCATACTCTCTGCCTGAATCTTCGTTGTGATCCCGGCCCGCATCTCCAGATGCAGAGGGAGTCGACTGATCATTGCCTGAAGCCATAGGTGCCGCGGAAAAAAAAATTCGAGGATCGGATTTCCCGTAGAAGAGAAATCGGCCGTGCTCTGATACCACTGTAACAAACTTGGACACTCCAAGTTAAGAATCAACCGCGACAGCACCAAATAACCACTTCAAAACAATTCACAGATCACAATAGATTTGCACTGGCCCGGCGGAGTTCCGTGCCTAGAGATATTGGCCCCAAAGACTGGTGCCCCTTTCGGTATTTCTTTTTGTATTAATCAATCATCAAAGTACAAGAGAGCGGTTAGGGTTTCACTCTCAGACTCTGCGTCCAGATGCCCTGAGAAGTGAGGCCCTCACCACTAATTTAAAGGTTACAAGGGATGCCCAAAAGCAGAGCCCCAAAAGCTTTTAAAATCAAAAGCATCAGTTCTCTCTCTCTCTTAGAGAGTCTTTTCTCTTTTTTTTTTAATAAAAAAAAAAGCAAAAGCAAAATTCGCGTCGCTCATCATTTTCCCAAAAAAAAAAAAAAAATTAATTTTTTTTTTTTAATAATCCGCCTCCGCGATTTCCGGAATTTAGGGTTTTTGGCAAAAATTAGGGTTTGCAGGAATTTTAGGGTTTCTGGCAGAAATTAGGGTTTTTGCTGTCCGCCACGTCATCACTTTGTGACAAATCGTCTGAATCCTCCGTTCATCATGCTCCCATCGAGGTCAAAGTACGTGGTCCACTAGTGAAGCCATTTATTTACGGCCGGTTCCGTACATTCTTTTTCTTCTCCTGAGAAATTTCTGGTTTTGTACGGAATCGTGGCAATTGGACCACCCTGTGAACGCCCAAAAATAGCAATCTGCGTCCGCAATTACTGGAGATGGGTTTCACTCTCGGAAATATGCACAATCGTCGATTGAACCGTATTCGCCAGAGCAGTAAGGCGGGAATTAAGCCCTTGCACGGCCCCTTCGAGAGAGTCCAAGCGAATGTTCGTCTGTACGTTCGCGTTTTCCAGAGCAGTAACACGTTGGTCGAAGCTCTGGAAAGTGCTTGTAATCCATGTGTATAGAGCATGCGTGAATGGAATTTGAATGTTACCTGGCGCGTCATCACACTGTGCATCCGAGCTGGAGGAATCCATGGCGAAGTTCGTGAAAAACTAAAAATTTCACGCGAAACTAGACCTTTTCTGCACTATTCGCTCGCGAAAAGTTGAACTTCGAGGAGCTCTACACGTCGGCGTGAGCGTTCGAAGGCAAGTAGGTGATGGCGGGAGCGCGGAAGCGCGAGCGGGTGAGAGAGAGTAGCAGGAGAGGAGCAAGGAGCTCAAAAAGTGAAGCTCTGTGAACTTTCTCGGTCTCTGTAAGAGGTTTTTATCTACCAGCAAGTTTCACACTTATTTTTTAATAAAACCCCAAAGTGACCTAGTCACCTTTAATAAAGCGGGTCACTTGTAAGAAAAAATGTGGCGTTATGACGTTGAAACTCAACACAAGGCCAAAATCTGCTAGCGTAAAAAAAAAATCAACAAAGGCTGCAGGTATTGCCGACGCATGGAGAGAGAGCAAGGCGCTCTCTCTCTCTCTCTCTCTCTCTCTCTCTCTCTCTCTCTCTCTGCGCTTCGCACAAAAGAGTACAGAGGAAGATTGAAAAAGATGTATGCTGAATCTAGTCTAAATTCAGCTAATTAACCAGAAATGTACTAATTTTCACCAAAAACCAGCAAAATTAATAAATAATCCTCCAATTTTCAACACTTTCACCTGCTAATTTGCTGATATTCATCAAAAATCAGCAGCCGAGCAAATTTTTTTTTTACATGCAAACATGCTTTCGAGAAGAAAAGTAAGTATTTTCAGCAAATTAATCACTAAGAATTACATGAAATTGAGGTTCCCCGACTTGAACCAATCCACAAGTGTGCACACTGCCACACGGTCCTTCGTGCAGCCAAGCCGGCTCTAATACCATGAAACAAACGGAGGAAGTGGATCTCCCGGCTACACGGACCGCCTACAGACACGCGTCGAACAAACCATCCGACCATAGCCACCATCCGACAACTTCCCCGTGTTGGGCCAACGTCCAAGGACTTAGGCGTGCACCTGTAAGACCGAGCGTCCCATACCACCCGGCCTCACCTCCTCGAGGTGACCTCCAAACTCCTAGCCTCGCAGGCTAACCACTGGCACTCTGCCAGTGTGGGTCGATAACTGCAAATGAGGCCTTGGCCTCCCTTTTATAATAATGGCCGGCTACACTACGTCCGCCCGGACACTGGACACCCAGGGCTAGATCCCCTCTCCTGTAAGTGGGACATAACAAATGAGGAGAGAGGGTCCCTCCACAACCACTCTCCAGGATCCCACTGCACTCGAGCCAGTGGACAACTCTCCCAAGCCCACAGCCTCCAGTGGCCTGTCTCACGAGCTGCTGGGTCAAGATCTATGACACAAGTCCTCCCACAGATGCCCACAACTCGGATTTTCTGAAAACAACACTCTGCAACCTGTGGGGCCTCTACTGAGACTTTGTGTAAACGACCCTCACCCTGTAGCTCGAGAAACATGGAGGGTACAATCTCTGAGCAAGCTCAAACTGCGATGAGGGCCTCCAGTCACGTGAAGGCCCCCATCCATCTGGGTGCTGCTGAATCGAGAGATGTAAGCCACTCAGCTGGTACATTCTGTCCATGCTAAAACCATGCATCTGGAACCAAGAAGTCGTTTGTCCATACCAGCTATAGAAAGAGTTGACACGGCACCGCATAGTTCAACGCCTAGATGCACTCACTGGCCCCAAAGGCTAGCGCCCCCTCTTGGTATTTCTTTATTATTATGCTTCGCAAAGTACAATATCCGAGGGTCCTCCTCTCAAGCTCCCAAGCCAAATCTGAGTAGAAGGGAGGGCTTGAGCCTTGGGCACTCTTATTTAGGCCACTGCCTATCCCAAAAACAGTTACATGAAAAGTTATGCTTCTAAAAGCATCAAGACCAAAAATATGGCGCGACAAAAAGCCAAACGCAAATCACGGAAATTCCTTACAACTGCCATGTCAACAACGCACTTCGCGGAAGTCCGTACATCTACCACACCATCAGCCTCTACGCAATTTTGAGTCTTTGCTTTACTTTATAAGGGTTTAGCCCTCAGCCGAGTCCTGTAAGTTAGTAAGTCCTATCTACCCCTACTCTTATTTTCTGTTCTCTCTCTCTCTCTCTCTCTCTCTCTCTCTCTCTCTCTCTCTCTCTCTCTCTCTCTCTCTCTCTCTCTCTCTCACATAGACACACACACACACATATATATATATATATATATATATATATACTAAAGAGTCACCCTCCCTTATTGGGAGGGTAACCATGGGCACGGTGGTCTGCCCATTTCCAAGAGATGTGCTCACACTGACAATATGCTCCAACACTAAGGCCTTAAACAAGTAGCAAGAATTCCGAAGTAATACAAAGAGCCCTACACCTTATTAACATGTTTACAAGGAATCTCCTTTGTAACACAATAATTTATGGAAAATATAGACCAGGTCCTCAATGAAACCATAAGGGATACCTGGACTTTTTTCTGTGTACAGTCCAGCAGCTGTCCAGTACTTCATAAAGTTCTTCTTTACTCTACCTAACAATTCTAGAATTGGATCTCCTTTCTGATTGTAGATGCGACAATTCGTCCACACTAGCTGAACATCTTCATATACATCTCTAGAGCTTCTGTACTTTCCTCCTCTTTCCAAATTTTTACATATTGTGCCGAGGTCCATAGGCCTCTTTACAATGTCAAAATAATCCTGAGAATCGCAAAGCCTTGTGTAAAGAGAGTGTAAGAAAATAACAGATGAGGAAAAAATGGATCTTAGATAAAACAGAAAAATCAAGGCCCACACCCCTCACATTCCCATGTAAAAGTGAGCCACATGCTTGAAGCTTTAAACAAAAAGCTTTACCAACTTGGAAACTTTGCAAGTTCTTTTAACTTTTGTGATGCATTGAAACAATTGCATACCAAGGGCAGTAATAGAAGTCAACAACTACACGAAGTTTGAGACTGGTACAATTTGTATTTGCAAACTCTCCCAGTGTCTGTTAGACTCTTTCAAAGATCTAATGCAAATGAAGTGATGTGCATGTGGGTATGCATGTACCAATGGAATACGGTCATGTTAAAACCTACCAAATGCATAATAAGAAAAATCACATCTCATCCCTATGAACAAAACCTACTGTTACGCACAGATGCACATACTAAGATGACTATTAAATTACTCAGTTGCCTTATCACTGGAACTTACTGGAATTCCAAGGGCCACTGGATCTACAGGAACATTGAAAGGTTCTGCTGCATCCATTTTCATGATTTTCCTTACAACCTGCAATCAACATGTATTCCAATTAGAAAGAGGTACTACAAAATTAAAAAATATGACAGCTATGCTCAGTCTGATTATAA